>NC_092210.1:41806984-41810372 GCF_043381705.1 Parasteatoda tepidariorum | reverse complement strand
TTTAACCCGATTTCAAGTTTATATGACAATTTGTTTCAAGGTTATGAGCATTTTTATGCAGCTGTTTATAGTTCACTACTTCAAAAATTAGCGACTTTCGGAAATCTTAAATGTTTTAGAAATAAGCCAGTATAGTTTCTTATGCAATTTTAATGCTGAATTGAATAAAATCAATTGCAAATAAAGACATTTATTGTTAAAAGTAATATGCAATTTTTTGAATTTCATCTTATGGGATGTGTTTTTATATTTAAACAAATGTTTGTAACAACTAGCTATTAGTTTTATTCTGCTTGGTATTATAAATTATATAGGAGATATTGTACTCAACTTATTTTAAAAGTATTATTTCAAATCATTCTCTCATAGACATTTTCCTCACATTAAATTACTCACAACTTTAAAATAAATGCTCTTTATCAACTTGTACTTTGTTCTATTCGATTGAGTGTAAAAAAAGAATAAAAATTGGTACATAACTTTAAAATTTAATTTATTAAACGATTGTTGATTCTTGATTACATTTATTAAAAAATATTAAAATAACTATTTTTTAAGAAAGTCTTATGTGATTGACAATAACGGAAGTCCTTTTCAGAATCAGCGTCTAAGATTTATAAAAAAAGCTATTAGTTACATAAAGTCTGAGAAAAAGTTTAAAAGTATATAGACTAGGTTTATTGAGTTTAAAGATTTGTAAGAAAAAAAAGAAAGAAAATATAATTATCAAACTTACCAAGTACCATAATGATACCAAATGTATAGAAAAATAAATACAAAGTGTTAAAATAGCATATTAAGATTGGAATTATATATTTGAATTTCTGTAAATGTTTTTAATGGTAATATTGACTTCAGTGTACTTTATTTTGTGACTGTAGTACCTGTCACGCTTTTTAGCTATGAGGATTGAATAGAAATGGCAGAAGAGTACACTATTTATCTGAAAAAGAAAATCAACTTCATCCAGTTAATTTAAATCATAAAAAAAATAATTTCTAATATTTTAATAGCTTAAAACCTGCCTCTATTATTGTAAATATGACTTTCTTACTAATTCATTTTTTTCCTTTCAGGTTCCAATAATTACAAGCTTCAACAGGTAGACGGAAACAGTATTTGAAATAATTTTGTTGACTTGTAAAAAAATTAAATTTTAGTTTTAAATAAAAAATATTTGAATTTCAGCTGACTAATTATTTAAATTTGTAGTTTTATAGCTTAAGAAATTCAAGCACATTAGACAACTATCTTCTAAAAATATGAGTTCGCATAAATAATGTTTACTAATTGTAGAATTTGGATAAGTGTTATTTTAAGATGATTTAATTCAATCTATTAAAATTACAGAAGAATTATGCATTTGAAACTTTCTTTTATGCAAGCAAGCAGCAAAAGAAGCAATTACTGCCGAAGGTTTAATATTAAAAACTTCAGATTGATAAATGAAGATCGTTACCAGTGAAAAAATGTAATGACATACATTATTCTTCATATAATATAGATAATATCTTTATATATATATTATTTTTTATATAGTAAGGTTAAAAATTAATCAACTAGGTGGTCCGTATAACACCTCACCTTCGTAAGTACTGAAAAACAGCTTTAGGTTGAGCTACATAAGCCTGAAGTGTAAAATGTCGCATCTTTGGTTGATAAATTAATACTTCTAAAAATACAAAAATATATACTTGAGGTTACGAAATAATAACTTAAGGTAGAACATGGAACACATGGCGCTAATTAAAAATAACCTTTCCAATTGTTGAAAATACACTTCAGGTTGATTTATAACAACCAGAAGTGTAAAATGGCCCACCTTAGGTTGAAAAATATATACCTCTACAAGCATAAAATTATATACCTGAGGGTGAAAAATAATTACCTGAGGTAGAACAAAATACACCTGAGGTTGATTTATAACAACCAGAAGTGTAAAACGACGCACCACTGGTTGATAAATATATACCTCTACAAATATAAAATTATATACCTGAGGATGAAAAATAATTACCTGAGGTAGAACAAAATACCCCTGAGGTTGATTTATAACAACCAGAAGAGTAAAACGACACGCCACTGGTTTATAAATATATACCTCTACAAGCTTAAAATTATATACCTCAGGTTGAAAAATAATTACCTGAGGTAGAACAAAATACACCCGAGGTAGATTTATAATAACCTGAAGTGTAAAATGTACATTAGATTGTTGAAAAAATTCTTCCACAAGTGTAAAAAAATATACTTCAGGCTGATAAGTAATAACTTAAGGTTGAAAATGAAACACGTTAAAGTAGTAAATATCTACCTCTCCACTGATGTAAAATTAAACACTTCAGGTTGAAACATATATATCTCTGGAGGTATATTTAAGGTATAATTGAGGTGGATTTTGAGGTATTCATTTGCACCCTTTTAAACCTTAACGACGTATTTAAATAACAACCTCCTTTATACCTTTAAAATATACCGCGATTATACCTCATTTATACCTCGACTTTTTCATAAGGGTAGGCTCTTAGTGTACAATTTTTGTTATTTCTCACTCTTTCTTCACTGTAAAAAAAACCAATCAAGGTACTGAACGAAAAACCTGATATATCCTAATTTTTACAGTAATAATTACAGAAAAATCACTGAATCACTCTAATTAAATAAATATGTAAAAATATACTGTGAAAATTACGGTATAATAAATGGATGGTAAAAAATGGATTTTACAATTGAAATGGATTGCATGGTAAAATGGATTTTACGGTAAAATAGATTTTACGGATGATGTACCCAAAGTGTCGATACTTTATACCGTTATTTGATCCGAAATGTCTTACAGTGTGGTTGCTTTATATTATTGGATTTATCAAAAAATTATTTAGAAGTTTAAGTATACAAAAGTAAGCTTAACTAAGCATATAGTATTACTTAAACAATGAAAAACTAAAATTTACAACAATCACAATTTTTCCAATGAATGGGAACTTAGCAAAAATTTTTAGTTTGGTTTTAATAATTTTTGTTGACTTCATATTTTGTTTTGATTTATAGAAACTCATTCTTACATCTCTTAAGAGAAAAACGTTCTACAGTAATAGTAACAGAAAAATCACTGAATCATTGTAATAAATTAAAAAATACTGCGTGGAGTCCCTCCGCGCGGAAGAAGTTAAACTTCGTAACCTGCGACGTTAATAGTAGAAGAGTCAGTAGTCGTAGAAGGATCACTAGTTCTATTCAACGACTTTTTTTTCCAGCTCCGCTCGCTTCCGTGCTCTGTAGTCACGATAATATTGTGCATTTTTCCCTGACGGATCTCTTGAACCAGTGGAAGTGCTTGTGGTTGCCTCATCGTCTCGCCATGGAAAATTAGACTATCACCAGATAA
>NC_092210.1:41805567-41806773 GCF_043381705.1 Parasteatoda tepidariorum | reverse complement strand
AAGAAGTGAAACTTCGTAATGTGGAAATGAAAATAGGAAGGGGTAGAAATTGATTTTTAGTGAAATCATATTGTTTCTTTAAGACAAACTTTATTAACAATGCTTACAATTCACAATTGATCGCATCTTTTAATTATCATTTTCGAGTGGAGAAATATCCAAATCTATAACATTTACTATGGGATTATGATAACTAAAGTAAGATACGAAATGTTTGAGTTCTATTTTTTCAATATTTTTTGCAAAAACTGCATCAATGGTAGTTACTCCTGTTGGATCATTCCTACCATTTATCATTTCCAATCCAAATTTGCCTTTAAGGAAGGTTAATAATATTTCAGCTTCAGGTAACGAGAAATTCACATTAAAATCTCCTGCCAGGATCACAGACAGTTCACAATAACCAGTAACGTCTGCCAGAGCTTGTGAACCTGCAGTGGATAGTGGCAATAAAGATTTTGCAATGAATAATTTAATATCCCTCATGGCTGCATTTGGTGAAACATAAATGGCAATTAGAAAGAGAAAACCTAACAATCAATTGATATTCACAAGAGACGTACCTTGACATAACCTTAAATCCGTCTCATTGTCTGTGGGATTGTTTTCACTCATTTTTTACTATTGTTATCCACTTAGTTTGAAAATCTAAGATATATAATTCTCTTACGTGGCTCCCAAATTTTGGCTGTATTTCTTTTCCGCTGGTGGCAACAGTTTTCATTTTTAAAGAAGTACTTTGTACAACTAAATAAGATTCTTTTCACAACACTTAAATATTTACTTTATTTTCTTCATATATACAGAGAACAGTCGGCAAAGAATTCTGTTAGGTTAAAAAACATTTCCCTAAAAAAAGAACGAATTCTAAAAGAAATAAAAACAAACAACTTAAAAAATATAAATGCTGTTGCCAGCCATTGACTTTTTTGAAAGTTAACTTAGCAACATAAATCAAAATGACATAGAAGCGCAACTAGATCAAAATTATGATACCAGGGTGCTTGACGTAACAAATCCTTCAATTCTATAAGTGTTGTATCGCCAAATGCCCAGATTAACAATTGTGTTTTTAAAGAAATTCTATAAAAAGTTTTAAATAAAATGACAAAATTAAGGTTTAGAATTGCTTCTGAGAAATTTGAATTGTTAACAATGACTTAAACAAAAAGTTTTATTTTAACTGAGATGAAAGTATTTAATAAA
>NC_092210.1:41796701-41805549 GCF_043381705.1 Parasteatoda tepidariorum | reverse complement strand
TTTTCTTTGTTTTTTATACATTTTATATTTTTGTGATAAAATAAAAAACTTATAGTTGTTCTGCTTCTGAACACTGATGAAAACACAAAATGATGGGCTTCATCAACAATCAAAAATATATACATTTATTTTACAAATTCCACGTTATTAGGGTGGCGCCCTTCAGAGAATTAAAAATATAAAATTATCTTCATCCAAGCCGATGCTTTACATCCGGCGTTCAGTGGCAGACTACTATTTCATATTGTTTTACAACACATCGCTTTTGCCCTCCAGTGGGAAAGACTTTAAAACAAAACTTACAACTGTTACTTTTCTCAACAACTGAAATTTAGAATAGTGTGATTAAGCAAAATATGTGAACTGTTTGCAATTTCAAATTAATATTGAAATGTACAGGTTTAGAATTTTCTACAGTGAAAAGTTTTCGAAATTTCAGTATTCAAAAAAGTATACAAAAGCTAGACGTTAAGAACATATCCAATGAGCGAGCAAAGCGAGCATTGGATTGCGAAGCAATCCGAAATGAACTGCGAAAGCAGTTCCGGGGGTTGGCGAGCGCCAGCTAGCAGGGGGCGAAGCCTCCTAGTAAAAAATACTACCCTATTAAATTATATGTGTATCAAATCAAACTAAAATATTTATTGAAAAACAATACTTTTATGACTTTTATTATTTTTATGCTAGTGAGAACCAAAACAATATAGAAATGAATGAGGGAAAACTGGATTCTACCACGTGATTTCCCAGCCAATAAAAATGTAGCGTTAAACGTTTAACGCAACCATGTTGGAAGTCGCATAAGAAGTATGACTTCAAAAATTATTTATAGAACAACAATACTTTTATTATTTTTATGCTAGTGAGAGCCAAATCAATATGGAAATGAATGAGGGAAAACTGGATTCTACCACGTGATTTCCCGGCCAATAAACTGTAGCGTTAAACGTTTAACGCAACCATGTTGGAAGTCGCATAAGAAGTATAATTTCAAAAATTATTTATAGAAAAACAATACTTTTATTATTTGTATGCTAGTGAGAACCAAAACAATATGGAAATGAATGAGGGAAAACTGGATTCTACCACGTGATTTCCCGGCCAATAAAAATGTAGCGTTAAACGTTTAACGCAACCTTGTTGGAAGTTGGATAATAATCAAGACATAGATAACAGTTGGGTATAATATGAAAAAAGCACAACTACTTCCACTTACTAGGAATAACATTTACCTTTTAGTTTAATTAATAAACTGAGTTTTAAATATGCTTACTAAATTCATAAACTTCGGTAAAACAACAATATAAATTATTTCCAAAGGAACTAGACTAATACAGTTCCAACCTGGCGAGTAGCGACTTATAACAAGACACTTCGTTTGATGATTTTACTTGTTGCTAGAAATAAGGTTCGCAGAAAATGCTGTTTTCTAGTTAAATATAGTAGGAATAACACGATCTGTGACGTAGGCTATAGTATACCCAATTATAAGAACAGGTGTTTGATTACTGTATTTTTTTTTACTCTTCATAGTCAGAATTAAAACATTAAATTGGAAGAATTATAGAATGGTAATTTGATTACAGTCTACAATCAGAGCAATTTGACAACAAATGATGTTTGAAATTATTAGTTAATTCTATCACTACGTATTTTGTTTTCAGTTGGGCGTACGTACTAACTATTAAAATTCATTTTACATATTAACACATGTATCTTTGAATGTTTCAATTCCAAGTAGAAAATATAGAATAAATTTATTTGCGGTAAATGCTTTGTTCCGTCATTTTTTAAAATCTAATTTATTGTTTCTATAATTTTACAAAAAAGCGTAAGAAAAATTATACACCGAAGAGCCACCCTCCATCTATAATAATGGGCTTGCCCAGGTTTTCATGGTTTCTCGCCCAGGAACAATGTTTTCATGGGGCACATTAGGACCCATAAACCTCATAGAACAATCCCTGACGTCTGTAAGCTACTTGAACGCAGTTGCAGACCAGGTTCACCCATTCATGTCAACAGTTTTTCCTGCGGGGAATGGTGTTTACCAATAGGATAATGCACCATGTCATAAGGGTCGAATCGTCGAGAAACATTCCAGTGACTTTCAAGTCCTATCTCGGCCCCCAAATTCATCTGATCTTAATCCAATAGAGCATTTGTGGTCCTACTTGGAAAACCAAATTCCTGCTGCCACGCTACTCCCTCGCAATGTGAGGGAATCGCAGGACCAGTTGGTGAGCGCTTGGTACCAGATACCTCAGACTACCTATCATCACCTTGTGGAATCAATGCGGGTGCTAGCAGTTTTGAGGGCTAAAGGTGGTCCTACATGTTATTAGCAGAGTGGTCATAATGTAATGGCTCTTTGGTGTATATTAGCAGTGGACTCTGCTCACCTTGTTCACCACTCCTCATGACTGCTTCGTAATAATTTTTGCTTCTTGATGATGGACAGGTTGTTGCATCAAAACTAAAAACTAAGAAATTGAAAAATTTCAAATATTTTATTTAACTCACACAGTTTCTAATTCCATTTGGATAAAAATTAAAAATGATAATTTTGGTTCCAGTTTTTTTATTTTGCCCTTTTTAATTAACTGCAACTTTATTTATTAACTTGTTTTGGCTACTATACTATCTCGTTAAACATTTTTCGTCAAATATCTTATTTCGCAATACTGCGAAAAGTTAAATTTTTAATATTACTGTATAATTTTAAATAGTTATCCATTATACATTTAAATTGCATACCTTATAACCTTGTTCAACATAAAATTTATTGTTGCCTTTTCCTTCAAAATTTTTTTTTAAAAATTTGGAAAAAAATTTTAAATTTTGGTTATTAAAAAAAAGTTGTTTTATATTTTTCGCCAAAGATATTACTTAGCAATAGGATGAAAGCTTAATGAAAAATAACTATTTAGTATTACTTTAGAGTTTTGAATAGTTATTTTGAATTTATTATTTTAATTGTATAGGAAGAATAAAAGAGTTCCTTAAATTTAAAAAGATAATTAAGCTTTCTTTTTTCAAAAAAGGTTTTTTCATAAAATTTTACCATAATTGTACAATAATACGACAATATTATGCGATTATAAATGCGATACTTAGTATAATAAAAAAAGACCACTTTTAAACTAAAGATTTAATTTCAAGCTTTTAATTTGCAGTAATAAATAAATTAAAAAACGTATATATAAAAAAGAACCATTTTAATAAGGACTAATATATAATTAATACTAATAAATTCCATCAAATAAGGCATAAGTAAATAATTTGCTTGTTTTAATAATTTTATACAGATAGTGGAAAAAAATATTTTGATTTTCCTTGAGTCTTGGTGATCATATCGCTTGTTTTTTTAATCCAATGATTATGAATACCCCAGAAAGACAATTATATTTTCATGCGATATATTTAAAAAATTAATCTACACTATTAGAATCGCCATTCTGAAATTACGGTGCAATAACCTGAAACACAGTCTGTTCATCCGATTAACCATAAAGTTTATAGTTAGGAAAACGTTTTTTTAACTCTCACTTTCATGGTTTTGAAACTGTTTACTACAAAACCGTGAATGCAAATCATTTACGACCAGCATAGTTTCTAAACTATGAAAATAAATTCTAAACGGATAATGGAGCTTACAGCTTGAATGATAGTTTCCTATTAAATTAGTCCAGGGTCACCGATTGAAGAATGCAGGACACTAGAAACTCTTCGTGTATCGAAAATATTGTGGTGCCAACACTGGGATACAAATCCCAGTTCAGCCGCTCATGAGATTGGCTGATTAGCAATCTTAGTTTGTAACCACGCATTCCTTCATAAGGTGGGAGCCTATAGTTTGTCTAAAATTGCCCAGATTGTGATGTCATGAAACGCTTATAATTAATTTTTTACAGTCTATCTATGGAAAGAACTTCCTTCGCCATTCGTCTAGACCCGTGGCGGTGACTATGGTAACGTGGTGTAACTATTTTAAGTAAGGGTGTGGGGTCATTGTTCAGGACAGGTTTCGGCTCGGGTCAGCGAGAAAAAGGTAATCCTTTTCTTCGGTCTATCTTGTTAGCCCTAGGGTGAAGAAAAGCTACCCTTCCTCAAATGCGCTATTCTTGTTCCCATGGCAGCAGACATCCGCATACTTAGTGGAGGGGGGATTTCTTACTATAGACAAACCATAGTTGGCTCTGATAGAATTCTGGTTGTTAAACTGGGGTAGATAAAAACAATCAATTAACGTTTGTTCTCACACTTTTTTCATACTTAACAGTTTGAATATCATCTATTTCATGGTCATTTTATTATTTTGGTTGAATATGGTAAAATAACAATTAACATATTTGCTATTTAACCAATTTTACCGAGACATTTCTAAGAGTGTATATAGGAATAATAGGGGAGAGTCGGGTAGCCCCGCCCACTTAAGGATTATTGATATATTTCTCTATATTATTGAGTAATAATCAATATTTCTGCATGTTTCTATTGTTTTATCATCTAATTAAATAATGCAAAAAGAATAAACCAAAAAACGAATAGTTTAACCTAAAAAACTAGAAATTTAAAAAAACATGTTTTTCAGCTCTTTTTAAAATGTGTCGGGTAGCCCTGCCCAATTACAAAAATTATGTTTTTTGACTGTTTTTTCAGGTGTTAATAAAAATGACCAATGTATTGACAATAGATAAACCTCATTTACCATTTTTATCACAAAATTATTTTATATATTACATATTTATATACTTTTAGTGAATTCTATCATTTAATAACAACATATGTCATACTTTTTATTATTATTAATGTATATTAATAGGTTGTTGTTAAAAATGCATAAAACATTCAAATTTGAAGCAATAAAATAATAATCTTTGCAACCGTACATTTATCGACGAAATAAAATTGGGCGGTGATACCCGACATTCATGTGAGCGGGGCTACCCGAAATCCAATTTTTTTGTAAATTTGTAATTACTCGAACAATTTTTTACATACAAACTTCTTTCTTTGTGCAAATTAAACTTAAGACTACATACTTTAATGCTGTGTGTATAGAAAAAATTATTTTTTTAGTATTAAAATGAAGTTTAATCGAAACATTCAATCAATTTTTCTTAATTTCATGACTACTGTATTCAACATATTTTCAAAACTATTGTTTACCATGTTACCAGGTGCATAAATACTTGAAACTTTGAAAATAATCTTTTTTTTAATATAACAATTAATGTCCGATGGCCCATTGACTTGAAAAAATATTCATTACATATGAAATTAACGGGTACCCGAACAGTGGACGGGGGTACTCGATTCTCCCCTACGTTTCTTTAAAAAAAATGTGTTTAGCTGTGCTACATATTTTTAAATTTATTCGTGAGTTAAAATATTTTAATGTGCCAGATAATTTCATTATAAAAAAATGACACCGGGTAAATACGGGTGAAAAAGACGTTAATGACGTTGTTTAACTACTGACATTGTTCCGGGATATTGTTAAGTATTTCCTTAAACACTGTTATGTTTGAATAATATCGCACGTTCTATTCAGATGCACGGCTATTTTAAGACACATTGTTTCGCGTATGGTTTTTTTTTTACGTATTTGGTCACGAATTTTGACTATTATCAATGCGCTGTTATGTCTCTATAGCTGAGCATATAGAGATAACAATTTCTAAGACGGGAGTTTCTTTTATTAAATTTTTCAAATATCAATAGGCGTCTGTTAAAGCTTAGAATTCGTATCAAAATTGACCGCGCATATTCACAAGTTCATATTTTTTCATTTCAATTTAGAGTAGTTTTGAAAAGTACTAAGCTTTGAAGTTGTTACCGATGTAAACAAAATTAAATTAAATGATTGAATGTACATTGTTAATTTTTTCTTATACTGAAAATGTATTAAACCATAAAAAAACTTTATGTTGTCATTGTGAAAACAATTTGAATTTTATTTCAAATGGAACTTATAGTAAAAATAGTTATAAAGTTCGAACTTTTATATTTCAAAAATATTTACATTAAATCATTTTGCTTTGAAAATCCTTCTTGATAATATCTAGATAACTTATATTTCTTTAAAGTGTAAAATTCGTATTGAAATGCATCCAATAAAACTGCACAGTGCGTAAATAAATAAATTTATTAAAAAAACGGACCACCCTGAATAAATTTCGATCTAATGATCGGATCTTCACGTTCTACGACTCAATTTTAATAGGGGCTTTGAGGGAGTGATTTCAAATGTGCTAATTAATTAGTTCAGACGATATTTTAAGTTATAAAATCAGTCACAAAAATGTACTTTCTCTGAATAAACATACCCATATTTTTTCGATGGATTCGATTTCTGACCCCGAAAATATATAGGGTAGCCGCAAACTCAGAAATATGTTCCCAATTGTTTGGTCAGGAGAGTTGTCCAAAGTATGAACCCCTTAATGTTGATTTTGAATCGAATAGTCGAAAAGCTCCTTAGAAATCGAATTTTTGAAATTTGATTTTTCAGGAGCTATTCGACCGATTTCACTTAAATTTTGTATTTTGCCATTTAAAATTGCATTCTTTAAATTGATTAAATAAATTTTGTACCTAACAATTCAAAATTTTTTCGACTATTATTATATAAAATAATAAATATTTACTAAAAGTTGTATTTTGCTAGGAATTATCGTTGGATGAAAGAATTTTATAATTGTGTTCAATTTTTTTTCTACTCGTTTAAAAATTATTCTAGATATGGCGAAAAATAATCTTAACATTAAGGGGTCTAAACTTTGAGACGATATATCCTAGATTGAGGCTACCCTCATATTCCGGGAATCGGAAATCCGGATTCATTGAGAAAAAAAACGTTAATTTTTCAGAGAAAGTACGTTTTTGTGTCTGAATTCGTAATTTAATTAGCATATTTGAAATACCCCTCCCCCCAACAAAAAATTAAGATTGAGTCCTAGAAAGGGAAGATCCAATCATTAGATTAAAAGTTATTCAGGTTGACCCGTTTATTTTTTTGCGCACCAGCAATGAAAAAAAATTAGATAATAGTTTTCAATAATGTTACTCTTAAAAAATGTTTTAAGGACACCCTACACCTTTGACATCTTTCAGCGCCTAATAATTCCACTGTTAAATTCGTTTGATGTGTTGACGAGTAAAAAGCTTCTTTTTGCTGTTATTTGGATTTATATAACTGTTTTTCCTTTCTTGAAATTTTGAGAAAAAAATTAGAAAAATATAATTTGCATTCTGAAATTTTTTAAAATGAGGTTATTGTGAAATTGCTTCGCTATCATACTTGCAATTACTGTGCCTTAAAAAAACGATAAAATTTAAGCTTTAATTCAAAGTGATAAGCTGTTTTGGCACTTTCATTAGTATTATGTTAATATTTTAAAAAATTACTATTCATATTATACTGTTGATACAACGAAAGTTACTAATATATGAAAAAGACCTTAGTTTTTCTATGAAAAAAGTTATACGTTAGATCTATATAAAATTCCAAGTGTCTGTGACGAAAATTTTGTTAATTATGATGTACACAATAAAAATTTCCACGTCAAATTACGGTAAAAAGTTTCGGTACTCCTTTACCGAAATCCGTCTTTAAGGGAAAAATTTAGTGTATCGGGGCACCTTTTAGGTTAACAAACTGGGTAAAAATCGGCAATTACGACGAATTTTCGATTTTTTTTATTGCCAATACTTTAAGCTTCATTCATCTTTAGTAGTTGTAGTAGTTTTTTCGCTTGCTGGCAAACAAAACACAACAGCAATTACATACTTTAAATGCATTTTCGGAAGAGCATTGGTTTTGAGAAAATATATTTACTGTAACACACATTACAAGAAAAAGTTCAATACAGAATTCTTAGAAACTTTGTATGCAGATTTTAAATGATATTGCCTATGTTTTGAATTAATAACTAACGTCTATATGTAAATTTTATTATTTTTATCATGCTTTAAGTAAGAATCTTTTGAATTTTTATTTAAAAAATCAATAATCGAAATAATAATCAATCCTGAATAATAAATTTAGTTTTATTACATTGCATATCTGAAATATTTAAGAGATTCTTGTTCAAAACACATGTAGGTAATCATATTATTGATCTCGGAAAAAATTATTTTGATAATTAGCATTATAATTTTTTATAGAGTTGCTAGCGTGACATAAAAAAATGTCTAGTTTTTATGCTTAAATTTGTCTTTATTTTGAAAAAAAAAATTATTTTAAAAATGTTTGAAGTTTACTAGTCTAGTTTTTATGCTTAAATTTGTCTTTATTTTGAAAAAAAAAATTATTTTAAAAATGTTTGAAGTTTACTCTAGATTTATAATGTTAGGATCCCTGCTTAATGAAGAATCCCTGCAAAAATGAAAGAAAAATTTTAATTAATTTTTTTAGTTGTGCCGAACCATGTGTCATGCTGAAATAAGCGTAACATATTTCCTAATGTTTAAAAAAAATAATTATCTTATTTAATCCTTTTTTCAATAAATAGAAATCATTAACATAACTGTAATATTTTTATACCAAAACCGTGAATTAAGTGCAGAATAAAATCTATTTTTAGATATTCTCTCTACAGCTGCCTAACACAATAGCATACCGTAAACCGGGGCGAGTCTACCCATTTTTTCAGTTTGTCAACTTTCAAGTGGTCAAACTTTTGTAAATATTAAAGAAAAAAGGCTTTTAATAGGTGTTTCGGAATCGCTATTTATCCCTCTTTAAAGCTGTGAAATCGATTTTAGAAAATATTAACAGTTACGCTGTTACTGTATATTTTTATAGAACTGCTGACAAATCTCTCGTATGGGGCGAGTCTAC
>NC_092210.1:41766755-41796492 GCF_043381705.1 Parasteatoda tepidariorum | reverse complement strand
TGATGGATCATTTTAGTAGTTTACTGGAAACACCGGTCTTTCCGCCAAAAAAATCGGTTGGAGCATTTCCCAGAATTTCGGATTCTTCTCGGCTTTGATTTTTTTGAAAAGTTAAAAGCAGCATTACAACAAGCTAGAAATGACTGTGAAGAAGTCCATCAATGGTGGTGTCTGGGTAGCGAAGGCGTCCCATCAATATCATATTAAAAGCAGGAGATATCCCAAGCACAAAGCTATAAATGACTGTGAAGAAGTCCGTCAATGGCGGTGTTTGGATAGCGAAGGCGTCCCATCAATATCATATGAAAAGCAGGAGATTCACCATCAGAATTACTTAGTAGACATTACTTAGTAGACATTAATCAGAGAAAAAGGAAAGCACAGCAGATCGACTTGCCAGCATGGCGGTAGACGTGACGCCATCCCAAAAATGTTCTCTTCCTCTATAAAAAAGAGGAAGGGGGGGAAANATAAAACACGCAACAGCGCGACGTGGAGTATGATACTCTCGAATTTCGAATGCAATCGTCATCTTTCGCGCGCTCTTTTTATAAGAGACAAAAACTTAATGGTTGAAGTTGTAGTACATGTTGTGCAAGTTAAAGTTAAATTATCTAAAAATTACGAGTTGAGACGAAAAATTGATTATACGTTAAAAGTTACGGTTGAGAAACACAACATACACGCGGAGATGAAAGATGCCGACAACCAGTGCGAATTCTCAGAAACGAAAAGGGTGGAATGTTCTAGAAAAAAAGGGGTTCTGCAAGGAGCTGGTGAGGAATTAGGGGGAGAATGTCCAAATTGCGCTAACGCGTTAAGGGGTGAGAAGAAAAAAGATGAAATAAAAAATGTATTATAAAATTATAAATTAAGTCGAAAGAAATTAGTATTTTGATTAAAAAAACAGGATATTTAGAAAATTAGGCTGTGACCTAATGTCACAATACTGTTGAAATAACGAAAGTTACAAATATATGAAAAAGACCTTAGTTTTTCTATGAAAAAGTTATACGTTAGGTTTATATAAAATTCCAAGTGTCTGCGACGAAAATTTTGTTAATTATGATGTACACAATAAAAATTTCCACGTCAAATTACGGTAAAAAGTTTCGGTACTCCTTTACCGAAATTCGTCTTTTAGGGTAAAATTTAGTATATCGGAGCACATTTTAGGTTATCAAACTGGTTAAAAATCGGCTTTTAGGGTAAACTGGGTAAAACTCGGCAATTACGACGAATTTTCATTTTTTTTATTGCCAATACTTTAAGCTTCATTCATCTTTAGTAGTAGTAGTAGTTTTTTCGCTTGCTGGCAAACAAAACACAATAGCAATTACATACTTTAAATGCATTTTCGGAAGAGCATTGGTTTTGAGAAAATCTATTTACTGTAACACACATTACAAGAAAAAGTTCAATACAGAATTTTTGGAAACTTTGTATGTAGATTTTAAATGATATTAAATATGTTTTGAATTAATAGCTAACGTCTATGTGTGAATTTTATTATTTTTATCATGCTTTAAGTAATAATCTTTAGAATTTTTATTTAAAAAATCAATAATCGAAATAATAATCAATCCTGAACAATAAATTTAGTTTTATTACATTGCATATCTGGAATATTTAAAAGATTCTTGTTCAAAACACATGTAGGTAATCATATTATTGATTTTGGGAAAAAATTATTTTGATAATTAGCATTATAATTTTTTATAGAGTTGCTGGCGTGACATAAAAAAATTTGTAGTTTTTATGCTTAAATTTGTCATTATTTTGAAAAAAAAATTGTTTTAAAAGTGTTTGAATTTTACTTTAGACTTACAATGTTAGGATCCCTGCTTACCAAAAATGAAAAAAAAGTTTTAATTGAATTTTTTTAGTTGTGTCGAACTATGTGCCATGCTGAAATAAGCATAACATATTTCCTAATGTTTAAAAAAAAGAAAAAATTATTATCTTATTTAATCCTTTTTTCAATAAATAGAAATCATTAACATAACTGTAATATTTTTATACCAAAACCGTGAATTAAGTGCAGAATAAAATCTATTTTTAGAGATTCCCTCTACAGCTGCCTAGCACAAGAGCATATATTTATCGAATCGAAAAATATTTTGATTATTTATCGAATTTAAATCTTCATTAAAGCAATTCCTATTTGTTGAATATCTTCACACTCTGGACAATAAAATAATTGGACGAATGGATTATGGTAATCGCCCACAATGATTCATCAACATTCATGATGATTAATGTTAATCATCACCTACAGGAAAATATTTTACTAATTACTGCCTTCTTCAACTAATGATAAATACTCTAACATTTTCAACAGAAATTCTGCACTATCAATTTCCTTCTTGAAAATAAAACTTTTTCCCGGACACTATGTTAGATATCTAAAAAAAAATTTGAAAAATTACATTTTCAGCATTTTTTAAAAAAAACTTTTAATGGTTAAAAATGCAACTATTAAACTGAAATTCTTCTAGAAAACAGTATACCTGAACTGAAATTTTTTTTCACTAATTCCAATTCTTGTACTAAAGTGGTTAAAAACTAAAGCATTAGATTGAAATTTCTTTAAAGATATTTCATTGTGTAATTTGATCGCAAACTGAAGGAAAAGTTATCCAATCTCAACTTTAGTGATTAAAAAATCCAATCATTAGATTAAATATGTTTTCAACGCCTTAATTATTTTTGTAGAATATTATCAAATCTCAAATAAGATGTAACTGTAAATAAAATGTGTATTTCAAAGTTATCCGTTTTTTTACCGTTTGTTAGTTTTATAAATATGTAAAATGTGTAAATTCATTTTTATGAAATTAGTGTTTTCTCTTTTTTTAGGACTATTCATTCGGTGACATCTTAAGTACGTTATTGATCACTTTAACATTAGGTCTCCTTTTAATTTCCATTTTTTTTCACCACCTATTTAAAGCTGATTACCGACCTGGATACAGGACAATGCCCTTTATTTGGTATCCAATGGTGACAACTATTTACAAGATTTCAAAACAAGCCTTCGTTCTATCAAAAATATGTAAGTCCTTTGTTTTAATTAACTGCACGATTAAGCTTTTTCTTCCCCTTTAAATTAAAACAGGTGAAAGGAACTGTATGAACAAAATTTGTTTTACCTGAATACTTTTATGTGTTCACCTCCTTCTCTCACCTACCCCTTTTATATCAATTATATAAATGCAATTATTTTTACTTTTTCACGATAAACGAATTTTTATATCAAAATTAAAATTTATTGAAAATTAAAAGATTCCGACATTTTTATCGCATTAGCACGGATTCAGTTCCCAAGTTCATTGGAATAAAATTTTGACCTAATTTTGCTCGGCTAACATTGCAACTTAATTTATAGTTTTATTTTCCATGATTTCATTTAATTTTCGGAAGCTGGGAAGAATTGTTAGTCCTTTTTCCCGTAAGAAATTATTTAGTAACAGTAACGCATCAATATGTAGCAACAGTAATTTAACTATGTAATGATATTTTAGGATTTACTCCTCAACATTTTAAATACATATGTTGAGTGGCAATGGTTTCACATTAAGCCTATTTAAAAAAAAGAGGTTTTTTTTAAATTTCTTCTTAATTATTCTCTACTTAATTTCTGCTTAAAAATTGCAAAATGGTTGATAAGTTATATGACATTTTTAATATGTCTATAATAAAATTGTTGAGCAATTTAGTAATATAATCTGATTGCTTAATAGTGAAGGAGCACTACTTTTAGTTTAAAGCTTTTATTTTGGAGCTAGTGAGCTCTTCGAACTGCTCACTGACGCTCCTAGAACCTCGATGATTATTTTGCAATGGTTTCCTTCTCAAACCATGCAAGCTACTAAATAAAACCCATTTAAAATGTGTTCTAGCGTAAAATCTTTAGAATTTAAATGAATTATTAAAATCTTTCAAACTAATTCCTCGTAAATTTTTTTTTCAATAATAAGTTATTGTATTAAAAAATTTTTTAAATTGAAATAAATGACAAGCAAAAGAGAAATTTGCATATGCAAAACAATAATTATGCCTTTAAAAAAACAATTACTTTTAAAGATTCACATTTAAAAATCAAGTATAAATTTCAGAATTTTGAGCTATCATTGTATATCTGTCTAATGACTTACCTGTTAGGAAGTTAAATTGAAATAAATGACACGCAATTGAAGAACTTACAGACACTGAGCATTTATTAAGATTTTAAAAAGCAAAACAGCACGATTAATACTCATTTTTCAGTGAATATAACAAATATTCTGGGCTATAACAAAAATTTTATTTTACTTTATAACTGGCGTTGAACAGCCGACCTTATTCTGAGTTTATGACTACCAATATTCAACTCCGAACATTACAATAAAGAATATTGCTGTTGTTTTTAATGACACTTGGACAAGCCAACTTCACCATCCATTGGCCTTGCGAATTAAGTCAGTAGTGTGCGCCTTTTATTTAGCAAGAGCGGCTAACATTGCNTATTTTCTTGTTCAGATTTAGAGTCAACTAAAAAAATAAGACAAACGTTTTCATGTTTAAGCGGAATTAATGACTAATGCTTTAATAATTGAGTTGAATTTTTCTCAGAAAATTGAGAGTATATATCATCAGATAAATGGCACACAAATATTTAATTAGTTTTCTATTAATTTCGTTTAACTTCGTCTAATGCCAACTGAAGTACAATAAGCATTAAAAACTCGTATCCCTACATTTCCAAATAAATTATTATGCGTAAAATTAAAAAGTAAAATAATATGATTTATATTCCATCGCCTAACATTATATCTAAGAATTGTTTATTGTATTCACTGAAAACAATAATTAATTTAATCAATCATCATAATTCAAAAGCATAATAATGTTAATATTTTAATAATCTAAAAATAAATAAAATATCTTCTTCGTATTTAGTTACTTGGATTTATTAAAGAGCAAACAAGAAAACATCTTTTATTTACTAATATGATTGTGAAGAGCAATAAAAAAAAAATTTAAATCGTTGTTGCGTGAGAGAACATATTTAAAAGTATGCATTCATTTACTAACACAATGAAACAATTGAAGAATAGTTCTTTTTTTTTCTCTTTATAATGAATATGAAAGGGAAAGTTAGGAGAAAGCGAAGCTTGCGTTTAATGAATACTAAAAATAAACAAAAAGCAAAGATGTAACGTTACGATCATTTTTACTTTTTAAAAATGTCTTCCTGATTATTTATTTTTTTATTTATTTATTTATTTAAATGAAATAAAAATACTTTTTATATGAGTGATATTTTAATGCATACAATAAAAATGTATTTATTTTAATGCGTACAAATTTTACTGTAGTTCTTTTGCAATCATTTGTTAAGTTTGAAAAAATTTCTATATTTTATTTACAACTCTATTTCGAATACCGCAGACTTTGAATATTTACATAACTGAAATAAAATATCAATAACAAAAAATTAAAAATTAAAATTTTTGATTAATGTATTAAAAATGCAAATAAATACTCACAACATATCTATGTATTGTTCGTATATATCATACATAAAAATTATAATTGTTTCATTGCATATATCAGATAAGTTATTTTGTCAACGTTTATTTAGAAATAGTTCCTTAGTTTCACTTTCAACCTATCCTCAAGCACTGCAGACTAAAAAGTTCAATGTTTCCAAAAGTGATAACAAAAAATTCAAAATAAAAATTTGCAGTTCTTTCCAATCATATCAAACATATGTTTAAAATCGTTTCATTAAGGTTAATTTATTAAATTTAATGTTAATAAAGTTTATTTTTATTTTATTTATATATTTTATTCATTTATTTTTATTTTTTTTCCTTCATCTTCTTACACATTCTCGAATCCACATACTTGTTTGATGTTCGAACCTTTAACTTTTAAAGTTCATTCGATAAGTTTTGTTTCCTATCTGGTGACTTTATGCACTTCAACTTCGATTTCTTCTTTATATTACAGTATATAGTCTTCATCTAACTTGCTGTTGGTTTATTTTGTTTTTTTTCTTCGGGTAGTAGGGGGTATGATTGTTAGTGGTAATATAACACCAACCGCTGAAACTGCTTCCGCACTGGCAGCATGGTAAAGTCCCCCTCACGATGCCGTCAGTTATACCAGTGCTTCCACTTTAATTTCTTATTTAATATTTTTCCTTTTTGTTAGTTAGGTTGCTATTTCCAGTAGTGCTTTATTATTTACTTAGTCATTTCGTGTTAATGATTTTGGTTTTCTTCTGAAGTGCTGATACTTTTAATTCTCTTACGATGTAATAACTTATTTTATTTCATCTTAAAATATTTATCTTCAAATAATCTTTCAGCTTTGACATTAGCAGCTCGACACTGTCGCTGTTTGGAATTTTATGTATTATACATTTTCTTCGATTTCCATTGTTTATGTATTTGTGTCTTATTCTGAATATAATGTAATGTAATGTGACGTGACGTGACGCAACGTAACGTAACGTAATGTAATGTAATGTAATGTAATGTAATATTTTATAATATAATATAATATAATATAATTATAACATAATATAATATTATAATATAAATTAATAATAACAATAGAAATAATTCTTTCACCCAGATACCTCTGTAACAGGGTATTCGGATTGTTTTAAATTTTTCTTCCGTGTGCACCAAGTTTTTTTTTGGTATGTTTTCACAATCTCAATAATAGGTTGTCCAAAGTCAATCATTAGACAAGGTCTCCATAAAATAAAACTTTATTTACGCAGCATAACCTTGTAATTTTGTATAAAAAGCAAATAGACGCTTCGTTAGTTGGTTTTGTTGATGAAATATTAATCATTGTTTTTTTTTATGTTTAATCATCTATATATGTTTAATCAATAAATTATGGTACTTTTATGTTAAATCTGTATTTTTTTCATCATTATAGTTTATTTTTAAAGGCGTGAGTTCTACATCTTTTAAAATGGATCGTAATACATTATGTGCCCAAGAAAGGTGTAATATTTTAGTGCAAGTGGGTAAAAATCTCACAAAGTTGGAAAGAATTATAAATTAATGAAATCAGTTTGGTGAACCAATGAAAAATCAGGTAACGATTCAGAATTAGGTGCTGGGTTCAATGTATGCTGGTACAAATGGGTTGTTTTAAAGAAGAGAAAATTAGTATCGCTAACTGGGTCAAAAGAGCAAGGTAAGTTTGAGTCAAAATATCTTTATACTTACTTGACAAGAGTGTTTTTTAAAAATAAATTTAAATAGTTTATAGAACTATTTTTAATGGGGGTTTCTTCAGAGCTTATTGATGCAAACGATAATACAACTCAATATTCCGTATATTTGAATTAGATCCGGTCCCAATTACTTCGGATAATTGATGTAAAATCGAAGTATAATAGTATACCTTAGATATATTAATTATTCTGTTATATTTAGAAAAGTATCCGCATAAAGAAGTAGAATCTAATTTGAATTGCTTGAACTCTCAGTGAAATAAAAAATTTCCTAGGTTGTTCTGTCAAGCACGAAAATTATTGAAAAATCAGATGACTATGAAGGTTTTCGGTCAATATTAAGAGATGGTCTTTTTTTGAGGTATGCATTTTCCATTTTATGATATGTGACTAGCATGTATTTTGGATCATATTTGCAATGTTTATTTTGAATCATCATGTTTTTAAAAAAAATCAAGCACCAGTCATCACAAAGTTGTTTTCTTTCATACTTATGAATTGCTCTTAAAGTGTAGTGTAAAGCACTAATATTGTCAATATTACAATATATTATATATTATTAAACATGTTATGTTATTATTGTATTCTTTTCAATTCTTTAAGCTCAACAATATAAATACTTTTGTATAGTATTAAATATAGAATTACAAGAGCAATCCTTTGTGAGGAAACTAAATTTCATTAAAAATAACGATTAAAATCACAAATAGTACAATTTTATTAAAACCTATACCTGTTTCGGTGTAATAATGATGCACTATCATCTGTAGGATAAAAGACAGGAACGGCGAAAAACAGAGATGATTTGATCCGACAAAGGTTACGTCATACCAAATAGAGAATTCAGCTAATAGACAAATTGGCAGAAAATGAAAAAATTTATGAGCTCTAAATATTTAACAAGTATGGTATATGACTAAGGTCATTAAAATAGAGTTTTTCATTTTGATGATGAAGGAATTTTCCTCAAAACCCAAGTCAACACATGAGATACATTTATGGATGAAATGAGGCAAGAAAAAAAAAATCGAACCTATTTATAAGCAATGTTTTATGGTGGATGAACGTTGGAGTTCTCGATTGGTTTTTGATGCTCTTTGAGCTGATACCTGAGCGATCATTTAGTTTGTCCTATGTATGAAAGTTGTCACATTGGTTGGAAAGTACCACATTGGCAAGAAATTTTGCATATTCTCCTTTAACTGAAGCATTCAATTATCTGTTTGAGGTACAAAGAAAATATTTTATTGTTCAATGGGAAGATAATATAGAATTTGTGTTTTGAGAGAATTTTAGGTATCTGGAAGCTAATTTTGGGGCAATGGGAGCCCATCAAATTGTTTGTTTCGATTTTGATTTAATTTGTTCATTTACATCACACTAGAGCTGCACAATGGGATATTGATGACGGTCTGGGAAACATCCCTGAGGATGATCCGAAGATATGCCATCACAAATTTGATTCTCCGCAGAGGGGATGGCACCCCCGCTTCGTTAGCCCGACGACCTGCACATGAAGTCGAGCACTTTACGGTAGAACAGTTTAATGAGGACCAATACCGCACATCCTCTGTCCTTACGCAGACTGATCCAAGTGGTCACCCACCCGCTCACTGACCGCAGCCAGTGATGCTGACTTCAGTGAGCTGCTGGGAACCGTGTTCCTGTAGGGGGGTTTTATAGGATACATTTCCTTTCTTGTTTGAGATGACCTCTGTCAGGTCAAATAATCTTTGTGTTTTACCATTCCTATGTTTTATTCAAGTGATGAGGGTGTAGCATTGTGATACCAAAAGGCGTTATACGGTTTAATGAAATTTTATTATTTGTGATTTTAAACGTTGTTTTTAATGAAATTTAGTATTATGTAAGGTAAATGCAACAGAATTAGCAATTATAAAATGTACCAATGAAACTTAATATCCTTCCACACTTAATGATAGTCCATTTATGTATGCATTAAGTATTCTCATCAAATTGCCGAAATATCTAATTACTCATTATTATGAATTTACTTTAATTCATATTTCCATATCTTTATTTTGTTTGGAACACAGAAAAGTGACATAATTGTACTGTTCTTCCTCCAAATAAACATTTTTGTCCATAGCAGTGAACTGGCAGGATACGGTTAAGTACGAGGCTGTGTGCTGTTGCATCTTAAATGTATTTATCTAATAATGATATTATCAATCAATTTATAAATGAACGATATCAATTTATAAATGAACGATATCAATTTATAAATGCATAATATCGAATACAATATAAGACAAAATATTTTTCTTTAAAGAAAAAAGTTTACCGCAAAAAACGAAAGATAATAATCGTAGATTATTAAGATAAGCAAAGCCAACCTACGAAAGGTGACAGTAAAGTTCTTCGACATTTGGTTTTACTAATTCTAATACATCCGCTTGTAAAAAATCATGCAAAATTTTTTTCTTCTTCAAATATTCAGGTTTTAGAGACTTTATCTAAAATTACATTAAATATGACTGTACTTAAACTTATTTATAACATAATTTCCCATTTTCTTAGATTTTGAATTAATTTAGGAATTTTTTAGATAGAATTTCCCTTCCTTATTCATGTCTTCAATATTTCATAGAAGTATGGGATATTTTCAGCGAAACTTTAATTCGGTTAAAGTAAGTCTCTCGTAAACTTGTATTAGTAAGATGAGCCTATATAACCATTAATATTAAACATAACAATAGTTTTTTTCAGAAAATTCGCAGTAATTTTTTACTTTTAACACAATTTTTACACTTAACACAATAAATTTTTCACTTAACATTAAATTTAATGTAATGTTTTCCTTTCTTTTAGTAAAGGTGACAAATGGCGTACACGGCGAAAACTGTTGACACCAACTTTTCATTTAAAAATCCTCCATGATTTTACCCCCGTGCTACAGGAAACAGCCAAAAATTTTGTCGCTGATCTGCAGACAGTGACTAACGAGTCATGGGTAGATATATTTCTCATCATGAAAACATGTAGCTTGAATATGCTTTTGAGTAAGTTTGCCTCTAAGTTTTAAGTAAGTTTGCTTATTCTTCGGCACCACTTCAGAGGTTGAATAAATAGTTAGGATAGAGTATGAGGGACAAGAAAATACAGAGTCAAATACAGAGTTTTTGGGTGAACATTCGAAACTTTTTCACATCAATAAGTGTAAAGACGAGTAGTCGTTTCAGAATGTAAATTATGAAACGCGTAAAAATAACAAAAACGTAAACTAAGCAAATAAATTAAGGGAATAAATGCGGTATTAGATCCGGTCCCAATNCTCTGATTCCTTTTCTCTCGCCGAACCAAGTTAAAACGTGCTATCTCTACATGTTTCACAGCTTATTGAAATAGTTAAAGCTGATAACCATAGTCCCCGCCACTGCTCGAGACGAATGGCGAAGGAAGTTCTTTCCATGGACAGACTATAAAAAATTAATTTTAAACGTTTCATGACATCACAAGATGAGCAATAACACCTGAAACCATGCGCGTCTTATTCATTCTACTTAACAAGTAAAGTTTTCCCACATTAAATCAGCGATGATTTCATCATCGTGAATAACTTTTTTCTTATATCTCATTCTAGCTAGAATATAACAACATTAGTTCTGAATATAGCCTCTAGGTAGTGCTGCAAATGGTTTATTGAATTTTACGTAATAAATTTTCGTGATCTTGACACTGTTCATAAATCTAGTTGTTTTCGTTTAAAAGTTAAGGAGCGTGTAAAGACTTTTCAGGAGAAATTACACACGCAGATGATTACTCAAGAAACTGCAGATTTGCTTAAGATGATTACTATTTGTTCAAGCGTAATATTATGCATCCTAGTAACGAGGAAGCAGTTTCACTATCTAAACCCTCTCTGCGTTTGCTACAGCTCCACTCCTCGTAAGAAATTACAAGAATCGAGAAAAATTTAAAACCTCAATCTAACTAGATTATTGTTTTATTGAGATTTTAAAGCTGCTGGAAAAAATTTGGGAGTGTTTTATGCAGGATAAACAAAGTATTCCCCCTAATCTACCTAGAAAGATAGATGTTGCCTATTTCCGAATAAAGAACTTTGAAAATATCGTGGACATTAAAATTAAAATCAATATACTTCCACTCGGGCAAAATTAATGGTCAACAGATAGACAGTGAAACAAATTTGATTAATACGAAGATTGTTTAAAAAGAATTAAGCTGTTAGGATTAGAGGAGTAGAAGAATTTGAATATTTAAGTTTGTTGCGCTTTCGGTTGGATTGCCATTAAAATTTATCTTATTGCACAACATAATTTTGAAAGGTGTATTTAAGGTGTGTGTGCTAGTATTTTAATAAAATTGCAGTAGATGCATAAGGCATTTTGATTTAAATTACTGATATTAAAGCTATATATATTGAGAGTTTATGACCAACTGAGAGTTTATATTTTTATTATTATATTAAGTACACTAGATTAATTTGCCCTTTTTAATTTAGGGACTACACTTGGTTTTGATGTCGATGTAAAAAATAAAGAGGCCGTAGAATGCTTAAAAGCATCGGACGAGTAAGTATTTAGGTGCAGCTCTTAATAAATATTAATTCTAAGACTGTGAAGAAACATAAAGTCTATAGTTTCCTAAAGTTGAAACGTAAGAAAACTCTACACTTACATTTACTACGTAAAAGAAATTCTTTAAATTTCTTCGCAAATACACGTTAGTTCAATTATTTGAGGGACTTCAATGCTTTCAGAAAGACTTTAAAAGTAAGAGGAAATAATTGATTTATAATTAACTTCTTTTGCGTGGATTAAATACATTAAAAAAAAGCTAAATAAGTTTTGAAGATTTGTCCAACAAAATATTTTTTACTGAACAAATTATTTCCTATAATTTTTTTACACTAAACTACACTCGGCTATTTCAGCTAACTATTAATTGTAAAATAAATAATAATAAGTTAAAGCCACTAAGACTGAACATAACTGGATTCTTTATTCGGTAGACACCTACAATGGACACTTTCTGATTTCCTAGGGAACTTCTTCGGAAACTCGTTGCTAAGCAAGTATTGGAAAAAATTTCGCATCAATAGAGTAACAGTTAAAACTTTTAATTGCCGAACAAAAATTTTTCTTGACAACATATGCAAAACTATCTTGAACTTAGATTTTCCGGTAAAATTTCATCTTAACGCAGGGAATTCTTGGATAAAATTTCCCACGAATTTTATCGATTCTTTAAATTTTTTTTTTACCTGAGCAGTACCTGAGCTTATTCAACAAGTTTTTTTCTTGCAAACAGCATACCCTTTGATGAAATTTTTCCGAGCAGTGGATTTTGCTATAAAATTTTCCACTCAACAGTGGCAGTATTTTTCCGGGTTGCTGGACGTCATTCCTTCATAAGAGTTACTTAATTTGTCTCACATGTCTAATGTCACTGCTGTTAATTTTTACAATGAATTCGTATAAATAATGAGTATTTTAAGATTATGTTTTCAGTCAAAACCCTCCAATTATCTAATCATCATATCCAGTAATTAATTGCCTTTGTTGAAAAATTCAAGTCATGTCTGGAAAATAAGTATCGTTTCGTTTTTCCTCCACCACAGAGGTGGAGTCGCCATTCAGCGCATGCGTTCACATGTCTTTCCTTGATTCTCAACAACTGAGAGCCGGATTGTGTAGCATTTACATGAGCTTGTGAGAGTTCGAAATGTTCAGCACGATTGCCGATCCCCCAGACTGCGAAATGCGTTTTGAAAGTAAAGAATGTTAAGCCAACTGAAATTTATCTCCAATTTGTAGAAATTTATGGAATAGTGGTGGAATGAGCCAGTTCGACAATTCAATGATGGACGATCCATTGTTATGACGAAGCGCTGAGTGGGCAGCTATCTGTTTGCAATGATGGTGTGGTCTCGAAAGTGAAGAAGAAAATACGCTCAATCAGGCGATTCGCAATAAGAAAGCATTGTGAGGAGATCTCACAAATGTTAAAATCTCTTTTGCTTGAGATCAATGGCGAAGCAAAAATCTTCCGCTTTCGGTATCCTTTTTTGAAGAGGGTATAGATTAGTGGTTTTATATATGTCTGAAAAACGTTGGTATCTACGGAGAAAAATAGTTTCCAAAATGTTCCTTCATGCAAAAGATTTTAATGAAAAAAAATTTCATATGAGTTTTTTTTCAAAACAATACTTACTTTCCGGACACGGCTTGTATTAATCCTTACACTTGTTACACAAAATGCTATTTTTTGTTAATTGGCGTTCTTTTCATACTTAGCTATACTACCTGCTTGTCTGCACGCCTCGCTAGACCCTGGTTGTTCTCAGATAAAATTTTTAAATTTACGGCACTGTGCAAGAGAATGGAATCATGCTCCAATCTTGCTCACAACTTCTTAAGAAAGGTAAAAAGTCAACCTAAAGTGCTTAAAATATTCCCAAAATTCTCTTTTAAGATTCTTTCTCTTCATCTTTTAAATATGATTTTGATTTGCACAGCGAATTATTATTTTCTTTTTTAGGTAATAAAACTTAAAAAGCAAAATATGATCCATTCTGGCCAACTGAATTCAAAAAATGGCGTTAAACTCAATGGTTACACACATTTTTCTAATGGTGTGACCACAGAAAATGGAAACTACCTCTTCTTGAAGTCTAAAAATAAAGCTTTTTTGGATTTATTGTTAGAGCATCATTTCCAAGATAATTCACTTACAGAAGAAGATATATTAGATGAAACTCTTAGCTTTTTTGCAGCAGTAAGTTTGTAAACTAATTAAAAATAACTACCTTTTAAAAAAGAAAGAAAGTATTCCATAAGAAGAAAAATATTAAATTTTTTTTCTGACTTACATTGTGAAATTACTCTTACTCTAACCTGGGTTTCACTTGAAATTCAACAATAAACGCACTTCGAAATTCAACTATACGAAACTTCTAACTTATGAATCAAGCTAGAAGTTTCTAAACGGCGTTTTAGAATAATTCCGCACTCTTTATTTTGGGTTATTTGAAAGCCAGCTTTAAACTGTGTAACATTGAAACTCAATATGTCAGTCATAAAATTAAGAATAACTTTGGAATAAATTTTTATGATTATTTTTTGGTTGTTCAGTTTAATTCTACTCTGTTTTACTTAAGTGAAAAGCCAACTTTGATGTGTGTTGTGAATGGGGTAGTTAAATTTCGAAACACGGCTCTGACAGCTGATATAATATTTTGATCACACACAAGAATTTTGACAAGATATATGTGTTACGGTTATAATAATAAATTCGGTTATTATTAACACTAACCTGTCAATATTAATAAAAACCGCTTCTTTTGGTCAAATTGAGAAATATCTCAAATTATTCACTTTAACCGCTTATTATTAATAACAACCAATGAAATTTGTTTAATGTGATTCAACGGTTTATACAGCATTGGGATGTGGGTGTGCCTCTTTGTATATGTGTTACTGTTAAAGGGATAAATCCGGTTATTATTAATGCTAACCGGTCAAAATTAATAGCAACCGTTTCTTTTGGTCAAAGTGAGAATTAAAAAGGGGAGATTTCCGTATCGTGCTCTATTGCTAATTTAAAATTTAAAAAAAGGAAAAGTGTGTTCAGACAAATCTAGAGTAAGTCACGAGGTTTCAATTGCTGAAAATTTTTTTTGAAAACATCAAAATGCAAACAAATGATTGCAAGAAACTCCTCCCATGAGTAATCTCAAGTTATCTTGGCACAATTTATTTTCATTCGGATATTTTAATTTCCGTGTATCCTTGCATCAGAAAGGTTCTGGGTTCGAATCCCGGTTAAGGCAGGGATGTTCTTTCCTTCTCTGTACTATCTGTCCTCACTGTGGGAGCGACGTTGGCCCACCTAATATGGTGCCCCTGAAAGAGAGGCCAACAAAATCGCCCTGTGTATGCCTGAATTGACGGATGTTAACACAGGTGGGCATTGGAAAAAAGAATTTTCGTTTATGAAACTTCATGGCTTATTACAAGATTGTCTGAACTCACTTTTTCTATACTTTAAATTTTAAATTAACTACGGAGGTTAAAGAGAATTTGCGTTTAAAAGTTTCTTCCGTGGTATGGCGTCCTTTTAAGGTTGACTAAATACAGTATTTATAAACGTTACCTCATATATTAGAAAGCATTTTTTGAATACTACATGCGTTTATCATTTTAATTTCGTCAATAATGTTTTGCTAAAGTACGTTTTTTTGCATACATATTTATTATGTTTTCCTTTTATCAAATTACTGTTTGCAATTTAGGGTGCCGAGACTTTAGGTTCCGCTATCAGCTACGTTCTATATTCCATAGGTCTACACGAAGAGGTGCAGACAAAATTACATGAAGAACAAGACAAAATATTTGGAAATACTGACAGAGACTTGGTCGAAGAAGACATCAAACGGATGGAATATCTCGATTGCGTAATTAAAGTAAGAGCAGAATATGTTTTTTCTTTTTTAGCCTCGGCTTGAATAACATTTTGTGAATATTTGGTTAATCCTTGGTAATTATTAGAGAACAGCATACATGTTACGAATTAATTTTTTCCGCTTTTTTCTGTCAATTATAAGCTTAAGAAAAATACAAAAATATAAACTATTTAGAAAAAAGATGATTTTGAAATATTTTGAAAACAGGAAAGTTTTTATAATTTTTTAATTTACTCTGGTTTAGAAAAACTTGTTTTTTCCTTTATGGCTGAAACTTGGTTATCGTTTGAGAACAGCACGTATGTCACGAATTGAATTATCTCTTTATTTTTACTGCCATGATCTTATGTATCAAAAATATAAACTATTTAGAACAAAAATGATATAGAAATATTATGAAAACAGCAAAGTTTTTATTATTTTTAATTCACGCAGATTAGAACAACATTTTTTCACTTTTATAATTGAAGCTTGGTGATCATTTGAAAATAGCCCGCACACATTTAATTAAACTAGGAGGCTNTGCAGACAAAATTACATGAAGAACAAGACAAAATATTTGGAAATACTGACAGAGACTTGGTCGAAGAAGACATCAAACGGATGGAATATCTCGATTGCGTAATTAAGGTAAGAGCAGAATATGTTTTTTCTTTTTTAGCCTCGGCTTGAATGAAATTTTATGAATATTTGGTTAATCCTTGGTAATTATTTGAGAACAGCATACATGTGACGAATTAATTTTTCCCTTTTTTTTCTGTCTACTATAACCTTAAGAAAAATGCAAAAATGTAAACTATTTAGAACAAAGATGATTTTGAAATATTTTGAGAACAGGAAAGTTTTATAATTTTTTAATTTACACTGGTTTAGAATAACTTCTTTTCTTCATTATGGTTGAAACTTGTTTATCGTTTTGAAACAGCACGCATGTCACGATTTAAATTATCCCTTTATTTTTACTGCTATGAGTTAGGAAAAATTCAAAAATATAAACTATTTAGAACAAAAATGATATAGAAATATTATGAAAAGAGCAAAGTTTTTGTAATTTTTAATTCACACAGATTAGAACAACATTTTTTCACCTTTATGATTGAAGCTTGGTAATCGTTTGAGAATAGCACGCACATATTTAATTAAATTACACTTTTTCTTTCTAACAGCTGCAATTTTATAAATAATTCGCAATTAAAAGGTATTTGGAACTAAGATATTTTAGAAATATTTTATAAATTGCTAAACACTAAACGGCTATTCTTCTTGGTTATTTTAATGACTGTTCGAACTCTGATCTAGAGTTAAAGATAGATATATTGTAAATGAGAAAAGCACTCTACTTTTCTTCACAGTTTTTGTATATATTTCAGTTCTAAGTTATCTCAAACTAACTAAGTTTTGAAAAAATTGGTAACAGATCTAAAAATATAGTTATATAATAAAAATATTTTTTTTTCAGGAAGGTCTCCGACTCTATAGTGCTTCATTTGTTTCGAGACGAGCTACCGAAGACTTTAAAGTGTGTAAGTGTTTTTAACACAAAAATAGCTTTTACTTCTGCCTTGCTTGTGCTTACCAGTAAAGTACGCCATAATATACTTTTCCCTTCTTAATTTACAACTTCAACAATTCTCGTAAGATCTATTATCTAAAAATAACTTTAAACACATAAGCATTACCCTGTGTAATGTATTTTTCCCAAAGCAAACAACTTGAAGAAAAAAAAATGCAAACTGTCCCAAGTTTCTTAGAACATATCTTATTAAGTTCTATGGTTCCCAAAAGGTGCTCATGGAATCCTAGGGATCCGTGGAAGATTCACAAAGGTTCCAAAGGTTTTTGTAGACTGTGTTTATATTTATATCTAATCAATCATCTGTTTAACATTTCGGTTATTATTGAGAACGTAATTAAGTAACATGAAAGTAGAGAAAAGTAGCGAAATTTAAAAAATGTATGTTTATTCAACCAACAGTACATTAAATTGACGAAAAGAATATGGACTTATTAAAAATTGCAATAATTTTTCGCATTTGAGCCGTGGTAGCTCAAGGTGGTGGCTCGTTCGCTTCCAATGAGGTGAACCGGGTTCGAATCGCAGTGATGGCTAATCGTTACGAATTCTCGCACTGACCACAGTACTGACGTTAAATATTCTCAGTGGCAGACGGATCGTGGGTTAGAGACCCCTTGCCGTCAGGCTAACCGTGAGAGGTTCTCTTGGTTTTTCTCCCCATGTAACGCAAATAAAAAAGTCCTTCACGAAGACAAATTTCTCCCAATACTTGTCTTCCGGATTGGGCTCAAAATTACATGGCTACGGAGTTGAACGTTAGTAGTCGTAAACCCAAGATTGGGTCGGCTGTTCAACGACGGTTATAGAATGAAAATATTTCTCATCGAACTTTACAATTTAAATTTTTCTGATAATCATTCTTAATGCTTATAACACCTATTTCAAGTTTTCCTTTCAACGAAAACTATAATTCAGTTTCAGTTTTAGCACTTGCATATACCAAAAACCCTAATTCAGAACTTGGCAAGATGCCACTCCTGTCATACGCACTAAACTGTTAGACATAAAATTCAATTATAAAATTATTATTGAAAACACTAAAAAAAAATTCATTTTTCGTATTAAATATTTTTAAAATAATTTGTTGCATACTTTTAGTTAAGATGTTCTTAATTGTTAACGAACATAATTTATGAAGTCAGGGTTCCACTAAGAGAAGGGTGATCTTTTGTTGTTCCATAGGCTAAAGAAATTGGGAACCACTGTTTCAGTAGGAACATTCATATATTTGAGTCAGTTACCTAGCAAACATTTTATTTGCTTTAGTTATTAAATTTAGAAAAATACACATTTTGATTTAAAAAAATTCCTGATACTGGGTGTAAAATAAATATTGACAAAAACTTTAAGGGGTAATAGAGCACATCATAAAGATCAAGAATTGATTAACAAACCATGACCGGAAATGTTATAGAATGCATTTATTTATTTAAATTATCCCAATTGTATGTTAGTTTTACGATTTGTAATAATCTTTGCCATTGTATCGGCTACGCTTACTTTTTAGTTGACTACACAATTCAGAAAGGAAGCATCGTTGTAATTTTTAACTATGTAATACATAGAGATCCACGTTACTATCCCAATCCTGAAAAGTTTGATCCTTCGAGATTTTTTCCTGAAAACTGCATCGGGAGACATCCTTTTGCTTATCTACCATTTTCTGCTGGACCGAGGAACTGCATAGGTAAGGAAGTATAAAGAATACTAAAAATATTAGAGACATGATAAGATTCTATTTATGAGGTTTAAAAAAATTCATTCTAAGTATGCATTTTATAATGAACAATGAATATGTTATTAAAAATCACGAGAAGGACTGCAGCTTAAAGTTTATCTTGTTTCAACTGTATTTCTCCTCACCTAGAAGTCAAGTGATGTAAAAATGCGAATCATTTTAGTTAAAATTGTACATTGATGAAAACAATCAAATGGTAGAACACTTAAAAAAAAAATAAGCAACGAATATACGCAAATAAGGTATCCGATGATAGCTAAACTCTTTGCGGACAACTCAACCGCGCAGTGGCCTGTTACGTCGCATGGCAGTGGGGCTGTAATCGTTTGTTTAAAAGTACCTTATTTGCTCACCTAAGCTTTTAGCGTAAGGACGTTTTGAAACATCGCAGCTTAGCCAATCCTTGTTTTTAAATTTCTTTGTTTACCTATCGTTAGAATCTTTGATTGTCATTGTCTAAACGATACAACTAGATGGTGTATAGTGGGAAGAATAGAGGCGGGTCAATCACAGGCTACTTGTTATAGAGAGACCTCGTGGTTTCAAAAATGTGGTGTCCACTCAGTGGAAGCAGTTTACCGTGACAGGAAAAGTCATCCGTTGGTCCGATTAAGGTTGCAAAAGGGCTATGATGCCGGTTCGAGATTGTTATTTGAGACATCTAGCCAAAAGGGATTGATCTGCGACAGCAACAATTGTTTTACAATTTATATAACGTAACAGGAACATCTATTTCAAAGATGTCAGTTATTTGTTATTCTTATGTTGGACCATCATAAATCAGTCCGAATTTCTACATTGGGGTTATCATCAAAATTATAATGATTCATGATGGAATTACTGATGGTTACCATCAAGAGTATTTTGGTCCATCAATGGAAAACATCGAAAATTTTGACTTGGGTATCCAAAAGAAAGATTAACTGCGCATGCAGTATAATTTAACCTATGATATTCAAAATTTACCATGGCTTATTACTTTTCTCATGAGATTACTTCAATTTCATTTTATTAGTTTTTGTTGAGTTTCCATTATTTAAATTTATGGTGAAAAGCTTTGAAAGGCTTAAGTATCAATATAAGAAGCTTGTGGTTATAATTCATAAAAACTTGCGATAACACTAATTTTTGATTTATTTGAGCGGCAAGATACAAATTCATTCATATTATAAAATCTTTGTCAAATCCTATGGAAAATTCTTTCTTTGGGAGGTAGCACGTTTTGGTAAATTGAGTTTTTTATAAGCATTAAAGCAAATTACCAATTAAAGTTTGAAGAATAAATTTTATTTAAACATAATTAATTACAAATAAATACAGAAAGTTAAAAATGAAATTAGGATCATTGTACAGCCATGCTTCATCGACCGTGCCACGAGCTAAAATGTGGATATCGTCGGTTGCTTTTTTTTTCTTTCCTCCAAGCCCTGAGCATGTACCTAGGTTATGAAAACCCTTAACCATATAGCCCAGGACTTGGCCACTGGTCCAGCTCCACTCCAGCCTAAATAACATAATATCGGTTGCTTGTAGAAAAACTGGTTTTACGTGACTCCTGCAAGTTGAAGTAAAAGTTCTTTTTTTTGCATCACCAAGTAAAGCTGAGATTACAGGGCCAGGGCACCGCCGCAGTACTCCCCCTCCAGCAAATACTACAAGTATTTGGGATTAAATCGAACTCTCCGGCCAGATCGTGTCGTTGTCTGCGGAGGTTCAGTAAATTGTGTGGTCGTTGGAGTTATCGCAGCATGAGGTAATTTTGATATCACAGTTCGCTCAATGTCTTTGAGGAGGAAAGCCGGTTTTAGACGGTCAACACTGATCACTGAAGCTTTTCCAGAAATGTCCAGACAAAAAGTTTTTTCTGAACGACTGAGTACTCTATATGGTCCATCATAAGGAGCTTGAAGGGGTTTCTTTACACTGTCACGTCTCACAAACACATGAGAGCATGATTCAAGAGTTGGGTGGATGAAAACTTTTACGTTTGCATGTGATGAAGTTGGAATTGGTTTCAGTTCTGACATGCAGGTTCGAAGTTTTTGAAGGAACTCGTGTGGATCAACATTTGAAGTTGACGGATCGAAGAACTCCGCTGGTAGTCGTAGGGGGGTTCCATAGACGAGTTCAGCACTGGTGCATCCTAGGTCCTCTTTTACGGCAGATCTTAGTCCAAGAAGTACAATGGGAAGGGATTCAGTCCATTTTATATTGGGGTGGCATTTGAGACCTTGTTTTAGAGCTCTGTGAAAGCATTCGACGAGACCATTGCTAGAAGGATGGTACGGTGTTGTACGCACTCTAGCTGCTCCGATCATTCGAGACAGTTGAAGAAAAAGGCTACTCTCGAATTGACGGCCTTGGTCTGTTGTGATTACAGAAGGAATGCCGAACCTAGAAAACCAGTTGTTCACGAGTGCTCGGGCTACCGTTTCGGCAGTAATCTCTGGGATGGGGATAGCTTCAGGCCACCTTGAGAATCTGTCAATGCACGTCAAGAGATACTGGTATCCATCAGAAGGAGGGAGCGGTCCGACAAGGTCGATGTGGATATGATCGAACCGTCGAGATGGTAACTCAAATGGTTGCAGAGGAGACCGTGTGTGTCGGATCACTTTGTTTTTCTGACAGCTGACACAGGAGCGAGACCATTCTACAACATCTTTGGCTATGGATGGCCATACAAATCGAGAAAGAACAAGCTTCTTCGAAGCACGGATTCCAGGATGTGTCAAATTGTGAAGAGACATAAAAATACTTTTTCGAAATTCTTTTGGCACGTATGGACGAACTCTGTCATTGCTGGTGTCACAATATAAGGGGTATGGGCCGTCCAATTTCATAGTTTGCAACTTCAAAGTCATTGTAGAGTTTTCGCATTCAGTGAGTAGTTTCTTTAGTTCCTCATCAGCTCTTTGGGCATCAGCGATTTTAAGAAAATCAATTGGTGGAAGCTTTATTGAGTTTAATCGTGAGAGTGTGTCGGCTACTACATTATCACTTCCAGAAACATGGCGAATTTCAGTACTGAATTGGGCTATAAAATCTAATTGTCGAAGCTGGCGCGGTGAGCATGAATCTGAATTTTTTTTAAAGGAATAAATTAAGGGACGATGGTCGGTAAATATTATGAAATTTTGCGCTTCAAGATTATGGCGAAAGTGTTTAATAGCTGCATACATGGCAAGTAATTCGCGATCATAGGTACTGTATTTTTTTTCAGTTAATGAAAGTTTACGGGAAAAGAAACCGAGGGGCTTTGGTCCACTAGGAGTATCAGTATTTAAAACAGCGCCAATAGAGGTATCGGAAGCATCTACCATTAACGAAAGTTGCTGATTAGGTGTTTGATAACTAAGAATAGCAAAATTAGCTAATTCTTGTTTGCATTTTTCAAATGCCGAAATTGCTGCGCCTGTCCACTGGATCAAGCGTTTGTCGTTTTTCTTCGAATCTCTCAAATATTCAGTTAGAGGAGCTTGTGTGGCTGCGGCATTTTTTAAAAAACGGCGATAAAAATTTATCATAGCTAGAAAACGTTTAAGTTGGACAACTGTCTCAGGTTTGGGGAAATCAACTATGGCTTGTACTTTTTCAGGTAAAGGTTGAACACCATCTGAAGAAATCAGACAACCGAGAAATTTAACGGATGATTTTCCCAACACGCACTTTGATGGGTTAAGTTTAAGGCCGTACTGAGAAAAACGGGTAAATATTTCTTGAAGATGTTGGATGTGTTCGTCTTCATTAGCTGAAGCTATGAACACGTCGTCAAAGTATGGTATGCAAAAGTCTAAGCCTGTTAAAACTTGGTGCATAAACCTTTGGAAAGTTTGACCAGAGTTTTTTAAACCGAAAGGCATGTAAACGTATTCGAATAGTCCGAATGGAGTGGTGACTGCTGTTTTGGGAATATCCGGAGGATTCACCGGAATTTGATGATACGCTCTCGTGAGATCGACAGTTGAAAAAATCTTCTTACCGTAAAATAATTGAGTGCAGTCCTGAATATGTGGAACTGGGTATCTGTCAGGAACTGTTATGGAATTAAGTTTTCGGTAATCTCCGCAGGGACGCCAATTACCATTCGACTTCCTAACTACGTGTAGTGGGCTAGCCCAAGGGCTTTTTGATGGTCTTATAATCCCTTGAGTTAAAAGAAAATCAAATTCTTCCCTGGTCGCTTTCATAATTTCGGGCGATAAACGCCTTGACTTTGAAAATACAGGCGGTCCTGTAGTTTCTAAAAAATGGTAAACGGTCGAAGGAGTAGGCGTAGGATTTGCATGAGATGGGTTTGTCAATTCCGGAAAGCGGGACAATACCCTATCAAATTTTGAGTCTCCTAAGTGAATAGTTAAACTACTTGGAAAATCAATATTAGCAATCTTTCCACGTGATGTTAGTTTAGTTAGATTATCGATTAATCGGCTATTTTTTACATCAACTAATAAATCGAAATGTCTCAGAAAATCGACACCAATAATTGGCTGTTTAACATCGGCAACAACAAAACGCCAAGTGAATGGCCTACGAAGGTTAAAATCTAAAGTTAAAATTTTTGTTCCGTATGTTAAAATTTTAGTACCGTTTGCTGCGAATAATACTAAATCATCAGAAACTTTAGTATCAGATGCATAACGCTTTGGCAAGACAGACAAATCAGCGCCAGTATCAATAAGCAAATTAAGGTTACTTTTTTGATCGGCCAATAAAATACGATTAATGTGGCGATCGGTATGGCCTTCGTGCGATCGCCTGTTTAGTTTTCCGAGTAATTGCATGGAGAATTACATTTTTTAGCGCGATTACCAAAATTTGTATGATAAAAACAATATCCGTTTTCAGGTTCTTTATATTTTCTGCGAGCTCTAGAATTGCTGCGATGTTGAGAATTCTTTCTTTCTCTGTTCGGGTTTCGAGACTGTCTCACATAAGAAGTGAGTTCGCTTACTTGTTTAGTGAGCTGAGCGACTTGCAATTCGAGTGCAGACGTTTTATCAGCGGCGACAGTGTTTACGTGTTGATGCGAGGTGAGATCATTGATTTTGTCAGCAACTGAAGCTAGCTGGTCTAATTCATCATTGAGGGCTGCCAAAATAGTTTGTACGTTGTTAGGGAGTCTACCAAGCCACAAAGATTTTAAGAGAGGAGTGCCCACATTATCACCTGCGAGTGCTCTCATTCGTGTTAATAATTGGGAAGGTCGCTGGTCACCTAATTCCAGCCCTTGAAGAAGGGTCCGAATTTTTGATTCCTCACTCTCGGAATGCAGCTCAATTAATCGTTTTTTGATAGCTTCGTATTTCTCAGTGTTAGGAGGTTTTAAAACAATATCGCTAATCGAACTTAAAACATCTGAGTCGACAGCTGCAAGTACGTAATTAAACTTTGTATCATCGGTGGAAATTTTAGCCAAAGTGAATTGTGCTTCTAGCCGGACAAACCACAAGGCGGGATTTGATTTCCAAAACGGAGGTGGTTTGACTGCCACGTGAGCAATTTGATTTTCGTCTAGAGTTTCGTTAGGCATTGCGGAATGTTTAAACAAATTAAAAGAAAATTCTCAAATAAGTCGTGAATTTAGTTAACAAATTTGATTATGGATTATTATTAAAAATAATGTAAATATTGATGAACGCGAACATTGCTATAACAAAAATGCCATGTTTAGTGAGAAGTAAAAATAACTATTAAATTAGACGGTAATAAGAAATAAAAAAAAGCCACACAAGAAAATAAAAGTTACCGCGTGATACTCCTAGTGGAAACCAATTTAAAAAATAAACTTACTGAAATTGTTGAAACGCCATATCCTGAGTTGATGTTGAACGCGTGTTCGAAAAAAGGGTCACCATTTTGGTAAATTGAGTTTTTATAAGCATTAAAGCAAATTACCAATTAAAGTTTGAAGAATAAATTTAATTTAAACATAATTAATTACAAATAAATACAGAAAGTTAAAAATGAAATTAGGATCATTGTACAGCCATGCTTCACCGACCGTGCCACGAGCTAAAATGTGGATATCGTCGGTTGCTTGTAGAAAAACTGGTTTTACGTGACTCCTGCAAGTTGAAGTAAAAGTTCTTTTTTTTGCATCATCAAGTAAAGGTGAGATTACAGGGCCAGGGCACCGCCGCAACGTGAACCTCAGAGGGAGTCTCAAAGCAGACAGTTCGGAGCACCGCGTTTTTGAACGTATGTATATGTTACCGTGAATGACCGAAATCAAGAGAATGTCAGCCAATCACACAGTCGCTTTGGTGAATGACCGAAATCAAGAGAATGTCAACCAATCACATAGTCGCTTTGGTGAATGACCGAAATCAAGAGAATGTCAGCCAATCACATAGTCGCTTTGGTGAACGACCGAAATCAAGAGAATGTCAGCCAATCATATAGTCGCTTTGGTGAATGACCGAAATCAAGAGAATGTCAACCAATCACATAGTCGCTTTGGTGAATGACCGAAATATTTGTTATATCCGATTGGATATTAATTTTTTCGTTGATAATATTATATTTATTCGATATCTTAATATCTGCTGAGGATATATTAGGAGAAACATCAGTGCTCGGAGTACCGATTAAATGCATACTGTTCAATGGCACATGACCTTAAAGGAACATTGAAATAATACTGGGCAAATACATACCGAGCAAGGGCACTTAACTGGATCCAGTTTATATTTCGGAAATTTACCAAAGCGACTATGTGATTGTCAACATTCACCGGTAGAAGTCAAGAACCACCAATTTCGGTCATTCACAGTAACATATACACTAAATTTGGTGCGGATCGGTTGCGAATAATGGATTGGTATATGGTACATATATATAGACACATACGTATATACATTTTGCTATGCTTATATAGATTTAGTGGATGTTATTTTTAGATAAAACTCTATACTAATAGTAAACGTTTCATGTGCTTGTGTAAAAATTTTATTTTGTTGTTTCCAGGTCAAAAATTTACTCTCTTGGAAATGAAAACTGTTTGCTCTGCCATTCTCAGAAAGTATCATCTAACTTCCATCGACAACACAGATGAACTTTACAAAATTTCTAATTTAACTAATTTGACCAATGTTCCAGTGCGTCTCAAGTTTAAACTACGAAATAATACTTAATAGAGAAAATAATTTCGTAGTTTTTGTTGAGTAATTTAATTGCAGTGCTTGGGAGATCCTGTTTTGAGGTTTCACAATGTCTTAAGGACATAATATTAAAAAAAATGTACTTAAAATAATACAAAATTCACTCGAAAATATGAATTTGTTTTGAAATTTGACAAAAACTGATATTAAATAACTTTCATGGAATGATTATACTTCCGATATAAGAAGTGATCTTTCCTAAAATATTAATTAACAGATTTTGAAAGAACGTAGCTAGTTTTAATGTTTCGAGAAACTTAGTATGTTTTTTTTAAATACATAACGTACTTATAGAAAAAGCAACTAATACTTTAAAAACCGCATATTGCCTGATTGTCCTACAAAGCAACACATTTTGCCAGTTTAAAGGGGGAAGAAGAACAATTTCACAGTGAATTTTGTGACAAAATACCAGCAACATTTTGATTTTTAGATGGATTACAAATGATTGAAGCCATATTGACAAACTAAAAGTGTTTCATGGCAACAGTCTAAATTTTGTACAAGTGCAATGTTTATTACACGTCTAATAAAATGTGGGCAATGAATATTGAAAGATACGAGTTGAAAGTTACACCAAAAATGACAATGTGTATTTTGTGTCAACTTTGATCATTTTTAAGAAATTGCTTTGAAATAACAGTGAAATAAAAATGTAAAAGTTTTAGCGTCCACTAATTTATCTCATATATAATTAATGTATAATATCTGACCGAGTTTCAAAATTATAAATTAATACTAAGAGAGGTATCTGTCATTATAAATATTCAGTACATGAGCAAAGTTTATCTAATTTCTAACGCTTTTATTTTAAACGCCCTTAACAAAACTAAATAAAAGGAATACTTTACGCCAAAAAATATTCTTTTACAATATATTTTTGTGTTTAAGTAAAAAAAAAACAGTATTAGAAAATAAAAATTAAGTTAAAAATTCCTTTTTAAAAAATAAAAATTAAGTAAAAAATTCCTTTTTAAAAAATGAAAATTATGCAAAAAATATTCCTTTGTATTATTGCAAAATTAAGCTTAAAAAAATATTCTTTTATATTTAAGTACGCGTTCTGAACTGTTTTATTCTGAGCAATTTGTCACCAAATATAAGATAATGCTAGAAAACCTTTCGAAGTTGCAGCAAAAATACAGAAGCCCACTCACAAAAAGTAAATCATCTTAACTGGAATTGTCTGCATACTTAAGTAATTTGTTTAAAGTTATTTATTAAAGGTTTTGTTTTTAAATGTATGTTTTTAATCTTTTGTTTTTTGTTCTCAATTCAAGTTTTTTAGCCTTGATTTCTCGAATTTTAATAAATCTATAAATAAAAGCTTGGTAATTAGTGGTTTTAATATAGCAAGCTCTTAAATTATACTAGCACTTGATTATTGATAAATATTTGAAACTAATTTTAGGCCAAAATAAATTTTGTTTAATAAAAACTAAGTTATTTTTTTAAAAAATTAAAAAAGAATACTTTCTGATTTTAAAATTTTTTAAGCTAGTATGGTATTAAATAGAATATATTTGATTGCTTATTAGAAGTTATTTCAAGTCGTTAATTCAAATCATTAACATGAACTTTACAATAAAAGTATTAAAAAAATTACTATGAAAGTCGTACAGATCATAACATGTACTATACGACTTTTAAAGTGTGCTCAAGTCGTCATAGTATCCTTTTTCCTTCGAATTTCAGTTCTAAAGAAAATAAATTATAAAAGTTTTTTGCAGTGTCTAAAAAAGTGTTCGTATTTAAATAATGTCTGTGCTTATGTTGAACTCCAGCAAAAAATTCAGAATCCTATGTATCTTTTTTTCTTAAAATTTTAATAAAGAAAATAAAATAATGAAAGTTCTTTGCAATATCTAAAAAAGTGTTTGCACTCAAATAATGCCTGTGCTTATGTTGAACTCCTGTAAAAAAGTCAGAATCCTAAATTAAATAAAGTAGCGAGTGTGAAAAAGTTTTAAGAAAAAGAAAATGCCTTAGAATTTTAAATTTTTTTTTGAGGGACAAGGGAGAAAATTCCAAAAAGAAAGGGTAAAAAACAATAAATTAAAACAATAAAAAGGGTGAAAGGCTAGAGTTTGTAAGCTTAAAAGCCCAAAATTGTGAAATTTTAAAACTTATTAATTTTTTGAGATAATTTAAAAAATTTTAACCAAAATTTAGAAAAAGTTCTCGGAGGGCATTATCTTAAATAAAATTTAAAAAGAACGCAAAAAAGAAATTTTTAAAAGTCAAAAGAAGAAAAAAAATATTCATCTCTAAAAAGAATGTTTAAAATTTCACTTCATTTTTCACCATTTCCTCTTTCCTTTTTAAAAAGAAAATTTAATCAATAAAAAGAATGGAAGAATTAAAGAGGAAGAAAAAACATAAAAAGAAAGCAATAAAAAAGCAAAATTCAGAAAAAGAAAAAGAAGGAGTGAGTAGAAATCTGTTTTTTCTCTATCTCTTTTTTTCTTCCTTTTCTTAGCTAAAAGGTAAGAAATTTGTATAAGTTACCTTAAACTGTAAAGTTTCTGAAAAATTAAAAAAAAGCACAATTTATAAAAATCGAAGAAATTTATAAAAATTCCAAAGAAAGTTATTCAAAAGAATCTAAAAAAGAAAAAATTTAAAAGCATAATGAAAGAGTTCCGGATGTTTCTTTGCGTAGAAGAGTTAAGTTTTAGTTTTGAACTCAGGTAGAAATATTAGAAATAATAATAATGGCAAAATCAGAAAAGGAAGCATTATAAGAAAAATAAAATGAAAAAAATGGAGATTGCGTAACGAAAAGTTACTTTTTACCTTTAGCATCATTACGTAAATCCCAAAGGAAATTAACGTTAGAAAGAGACACATTCCCTTTACTGTGACAATTATTTTGATACCGGTTTGAAACCAGACACCTAATGGGTTGTAATATTTTTGTTATTATATTTCAAAGTAATTGTAGTTTTTATGACGATTTGTTTTGACAATTGTCAGTCATCGGATTGATTCTCTTTTAACAGAAATTTCTTTTATGAAGAAAAAAAGTAAATATTTAAATCTTTCATATAAACTTCTAAGAGGGGTAGGAGGCATCTTGACGACTCGAAGTCATACAGCAATGCGGGGTCGGAAATGCTTTCCTGACGCGGTAGATGGCGTTGTTCGAAAGTTCCGTCCGAGCTTTCCAGTGCGTTGGCCTCCTCAGTCACCCGACCTATCATGTCTTGATTTTTATTTCTGGGGTCATATGAAAACACTGGTTTATGACACCCCTGTTGACAATGCTGAGGAGCTGGTTGCAAGAATCGCAGTAGCTGCCGGAGAAATTCGAGATGTGCCTGGAGTATTGCAGAATGTTCGGAAGTCCATGCACCGGAGATGTGAGGTGTGCATTGTAGCCTGTGGCAGAAACTTCGAACACTTACTTTGACCCATGTGCCTTATGCTTTTTTCAATGTATTATTAAAACGATTTTTCACTTACGGTCTCTTTTCTTTATGGTGCTTCTGTGTACGTCACCGCTTCAGGAAAGCATTTCCGACCCCACATTGCTATATGATTTCGAGTCGTCAGGATGCCCCCT
>NC_092210.1:41731733-41766260 GCF_043381705.1 Parasteatoda tepidariorum | reverse complement strand
TTATATACATATATAAGCTTATATATATATATATACAGCTTATATATATATATGTATATAAGCATTTATAAATAAAAATTAAAAATAATTTTTTAAACCACATTTAATGAAACTAAATTAGAGAAAAATTGTGATCGCCAAAAGTTAAGACCAATGAATTATACAGTTAAGACACCTTAAACTGTAAAGTTTCTGAGAAATTAAAAAAAAGCACAATTTCTAAAAATCAAAGAAATTTATAAAAATTCCAAGGAAAGTTATTCAAAAGAACCTGAAAAAGAAAAAATTTAAAAGCATAATGAAAGAGTTCCGGATGTTTCTTTGCGTAGAAGAGTTAAGTTTCAGTTTTGAACTATTTGTAAGCTTAAAAACTTTGTGGCTAAATTCAAATGATATTTCCTCAAATTGTACTCAATCAAAAAAAAAAAAAAAAAAAAAAAAAAAAAAAAAATCTCACTCATAATTTCAAGTTATAACAAACTTGTTTGTAAATTACAGTCCCCAATTTATAAATGTGGTTTCTTTCGAGGGGATTTAATTAATTGACTATGTCAACCTTCATTTATCAAAAGGTACCTCATAATATAATCAAGTTAACATGTTTTATATACTAGTGAGTTGGTATTTAATATTTATAGTGGTAGTTACGCCATACTTTCTTGAAATGAACTTTAACAAAAGATTTAATATCGCCAACGAAAATCTTAAAATGTCTTAAAAAAGATAATTTGTTAAGCGAATCCAGATTGAAATATTTGTGTTCTACGTGTCATAAAAAAAATTACCATTCCTTATTGTATAAAGAAGACACTTATGAGTTTACTGACGCCACCAATCTCAATTGCATCACTATGAAGGAATTGTCAGAAACTGCTAGTGGTACAAATGAACAATCAAATTTTCAAGACAAAAGAACGAAAACAACGGTGGAATTTTGTGCATGCCATTCTAAGTAATAAGATGAATTACGTACACGAGAATTCATTGAATCATATAGGTTCTGAATGTAAGAGATTCTTGGAGAATGGCACCCCATATGGCTTAGACTTGACGCCAAATTTCAATCTTATTTTGTGTCTCACTTGTACCCCAAAAATCGTCGACTAATGAAATTCAACAAATGTTCAAGAGGCCATGGAAGAAAAAACCTTGTTATGCATTGTAGAAGGCTTTTACAATCATAAAAACATGTGCTTAGGTATTATCTTGCAGCAATACATACAGCAATCTGAATACATCGAAGAATGGGTAGAACCTCTGCCTCCTGGGAGCTGAGAAACGCCTCCCAATGCAGCACCAATACAGAGCATGCAATTGCATTTTATTTTGAAGGCATGTTTAATTACAATTAAATTAAAATTGCTGGATCAAAACCATCTGAAACACAAACAATCAACTTCCCTCCCCTTGGCCACGGTAAAATTTTCAAGCATTGACCGGACCGAGGCTTTAAATAACTTAGCCATGGGATACAATATTAATTATTCTAATGGCTATAATTAATTTAGACATCACTGAAGATAAATTTCCTAGTATAACCAAGTCAATTTTTTTTAACAGAAATTTATAAATATACATTTTGAAGGTAGTTTTTATTGAAAGAAAACTTTTTTATTTTAACAGAACTCAACAAGAAACTCTCATTTGAAAAAAATTGTGTTGCATTCTCAGCACAAGTTGATATACCACCAGTAACTTTAAAACTAAATTTTTACTAGAAAGCGTGTTTCTTTCTCCTTAGCTTAATAAATTCAATTTCCAACCAGTTTGTTTAAAGTTCTCTAATCATCGGCCTAACCCACGGGATGCTTTCGTGGTTTTTTTTCCTTGTAACGCAAATACACGTTAATTTCATAGAAAAAGTTTTACATGAAGGAAATTTACCCCCCTGGAATTACTTTCATTTTGTCCTGTATGAGTTCAAAGATTTTTGGATACAATCCTAGATACCAAAGATACAATCCTTACATTAAGGACAGCAGAATTCACCATATGAAACTTCTGTTCGACATGTAATTATAAGGTAAAATTTCTACTGGAATATCGAGAAGTTTAAGAGATTATAATAAGGTACACCTAATTGCACGTGAATTACGCTTATACATATCGAATGATTGAAAATCGTACTCTGATAATTAAAAAATTTCATTTAAAATACCATCAGTTTGATAAAAAAAATTTTTTTTTAAAAAATCCTATGTTTAACTGAAGAAGATAAATGCTATTAAAAGTTTAAATAAATCAACTGAAAAACTTATTACGAAGTTCACTATTAACAGATGTTTGCACTTCATAGCAAAGTTTTTTATAAACCATTTTAAGTACAAGCAGACATTCCACATTTCTTTCAAAAAACTTTTTTTTCAAAATTTTGATTTAGAAAAAAATCTGAAAATAAAAACATATTTTAATTTATATAGACGAGCAAAAAGTTTTCTTAGAAAGACATTTTGTAAAATATTTGTTCGAAAGAAAATTGTAAAATTTTAATATTGTTTTTCATGAATATTATGATACCCGATCGGATAATAAATTCAACCTTTACCGCATACCTGGAACCGGTACGGATAACATATTTTTTTTTTGTATACCCGAAATCGGTTGGGTAAAATATTTAATTTTCTCCTTGCACTAGGTCAAACTTTACTGAGTAATATAATTACTGAGAAAATCCTTGAATGCTTTAACACCTAACCCAATTAATTGCTATGTTTAAGAAACGGAAGTTGCTTTTAATGTGGTAAACAATAAGGAAAAATATATTTTAAAAAGTAACTTTCTTGCATATTCAAGGTCAAGAACAGCACGTTTGAGTATAAATTTCACTCTGTAATAGCATTTGGTTAATTATTATAACTTTATAATAATTGTGTACCGTAATTAACCTCATTACAAATCACTGTAATTATACAAATTAAGCATCCCTTCTTTTTAATGTGTAATAATGACACTAAGAAATTAGATAAACTACCTATTTTTTATGTGCTACCCATGATATTTACATTTATAAAACTTCGGCTTTCAGCAATTTTATTCTGTAAAATGTGACTTACTTCGTTCAAAAAGTTGTTGTTTATGATTGAGAATTCCGAAACACGTGATTGAAGAAGAAAGATAAATTAGCTGTTTCAAATTTTTTATCATAGCGATTCGGCGAAGTTCATCAGAAATTAAAGAACTAAGAACTAAAATTGTCGAATAGGAGAGGACCGTAGATTGTAAACTCAAGATGGCGTATTTTTCTCTATTTAATCCTCTCTTGAAAACAGTATCGAAGGAAGCATTTGTGCTTTGGTAGTTTGCTCCTGTTACTTGGGACTGCCTTGGCATGTAACAGGCTGTAGTGCCTTGAAAGAAGAAGTTTGCTCTTAAGAAAAATTTCTTGAAGTCCGATTGTGTAGCATCTAGCAGCTTGTTTCGCATTTATGTTCTTTGACTCATTAAACTGCTGTTGTTATTGCTTATTGTCATTGTCAATAAGCAATATTATTCAGTTGTGCGTGACCATAGGGGTAAAGGAATTAAAAATTTCTAAATTACCCCACAATACTAACTAATACAACAAGAATAAACCAGAGTGGTTCAGTCTAGAAAATACATACCAAAAATTATCTCCAAACTAGAGGATATATGTACAACTGATAAGCTGAAATCCTAAAAATTTATGTAAAATGAGAACATTTACAATCACCAAAAGTGTAATGAAATATCTTTCAATACTTTGTATTTTTTCTAGACCATAAAAACGCTAGTAAAAGAATGTAAAATTAAATGCATTATTTACTTTCTCAACCTCTCCCTCAAATCCAAACGATATCTGATGTGGTGGCTTTGAACCACCCAGTTAATAACGAAAAACTGAGATAATTCATATTTTTCAACTATATACCTAGTTAGTATGCATTGGATTAATAATGATATATTAAAATTTTGCACTTTTTTGAACCATTAATTAAGCATCATAAACTATAATATATCAATTATACCCAATTTTAAGAAGAATTAAAATTTTTGAAAAAAATGTACAATTTTGTTAGTTTTTATAAATTATGAGAGTGCGATGCTATACCGGAAAATATCAACCTATTTTAAAGTTTTTTTTAATATCATTTTTCTTCCTTTTACGTAGACATCTTTTCCTCACTATTTTTTTTTGTCGTTTAGCAGTGGGGGTGCGATTGTTCCTGTTTTTCAGCGGCGCCATCTATGGCCAGGAATTCGACGTCTGCCACGCCATTCACACAACCACAACCCGTTTATAGGGCGGGTCGCATTCACACACAAAGGAGAAAGGACATATAACACACACATAGAGAAAGAAACATCCATGCCTTGCCCGGGATTCGAACCCAGGACCTTTCTGATGCAAGGACAGTTCCCTGCCCCCTACACAGGCCGGTTGGCTTTCATCACTATAAAGTTTTAAAAATAAAATTTTTTATTTTTTGGCTTGATTTATTGTATTCCGGAAAAATAATATTTTTGCAATTTATAAGAATTAATTAAGATGGAAAACATCTTGTTAAAAATAAGTACATATTCAGGCGTGGACCATTCCGATGCATGCAATTAGCCGGTTTCCTTACAATGATGCTTTTCAAAGGTTAATTGGTATTGTCCGGTATTCCCCAATGTCTTTCCTCCTATAAAATTAAGTATCATAAGTATCGGGTATTTTTTTCTGATTAGCCGTCGAGCTCAAGACGAGTCTCACCTCAAATGTATGTCACTATTTCGACATTCACAGTTTTGCCCAGCTCACTCGGTTACGATTTTGTCATTCAAATTTTCTGTATCGAACCAAAATTACTCAAAATATTTGTTTCTAATGACACTAGGATAAGAAAAAGTTCGCCAGACACTGGCTTTTTGTGAATTATGTCAGGAAGGTTCATTTTTCGCTTGGCAAGAGAGCATCACAGGGGTGAAAGTACTCCTTAGTTCAGAATCCAACAGATAGATAGCAGCACCATTCATTCATGAGGCCACTTCCTCAATTTAGATATAGGATTTGAAGGGGAAAGAAATTTTCACTAAATTTTCACTACGACGCATCACAAGACTTTCAATTCTAAAGATTTTACAGAGCACGTATGTCGCATGAACTCGGTGGGTCCTAGCAAATCCGAGTAGTAAATTTATGTAGTTTAAAAAAAATTTAATTTCATGAAACTCTACTTATTTTTGTTGGAAAAAGGTGTAGAACGCATGAGTAATCCGTACTAATTTACGCATGACACTAAAATTTCTTTATTTTCAATTTTTGCTTAGGTAGTAAATTGCGAGTAGTAAATTCATGTAGTTGCAAAGAAACTTAATTTCATGACACTCTACTTACTCTTGTTGGAAAAAGGTGTAGAAGCGTATGAGCAATCCGTACTCATTTACGCATGACACTAAAATTTCTTTATTTTCAATTTTTGCTTAAAATGTAGAAAGGAAACGAAAAAGATAGGAAACAAATCATACAAGGAAAAATTTTAAATTTAAAATAAAATTAGGAAATAAATATTGAGAAAAATTTCTTCAGGAAGTTTCAAATTCCTCAAAAGGCATCGAATTTTGAATTTTGTGTTATATAAGTTCCATCTTTTATTCAAATTTAATCCGAAAATCCTCCATACAAGAATAAAATTTTAAATTAAATAAAAAAAAGGGGAGCGGAAGTTGTGATTTTCTGAGGCGAACATGTCACACGACATTTTGTGTTTTTCACTCGCTTATTTTTTGTTTTGACTAGGGAGGATGGGTACAATTGAACAGTTTCAGAAAGAACATCATATATACTTTTTTTATTCAAGGTTTCAGCTAAATGTGATCTAATGAGTAGATCTTATTAACCCTAAATTCAATAACATGCTCTAATGGATACACGTAAGAGGAAAAATCCGTAAAAATGATATAAGCACAGCATATATAAGAGTAGCTTATATAATATTTTTAGGCTTTGAAGCACATCTATGTGCTAGAATTATTTTCAATATGTTCCGCAATTTAGGTAAGCACCGTTTACATTACATTTTGAAAATTTTAACGACGGATATTTTAAAATAATATTTCAATGATTTAATTAATATGCTTTATATATTATATAATTATACTTTTACAGGTTAAAAATTACTGAATATAGTTCTTTCCTTTGTTTTTCATTCTTTGGAATTCCTAAGGTTACAGGATTGTCCATAAGGAATAATCTGAAAGGCCGAAATGAAGTCTGTCAGACTGGCTTTCTCATCCTGCGAATATGATCGCTTTTCGAATCAACTGCTAGAGATGATATCAGCTCAGCCCGAGCCCGTTTCTGAAAGTTTTCAGGCTCGAGCGGTCTCGGGCTCGACTCACGCTAAGCGAAGCGGGCTCGGACTCACGCTAAAATGTTCATAATTTTTTTACTGTTTTTAAACAAACATTTTTTACAGTTATTAAGTATAAAAAATATAAAATTTATTAATTAAGTGCGATAAAAATATTTTAATTACTAATTTCCTTGTTTAGGCAACAAGTGCCTAATATTGAAACTGCAAAATTTGGCCTTTACCCGAAGTATATCTCGGGCAGGCTCGATCATAAAGTAATCCTTCGTATATTGGGCTCGGTTAGGCTCGGATTAAAATTCTTCCGTCTAGGTCGGGTTCTAACCTCCAAACGCGGACACGAGCTCAACTCTCTCAACTGCGCTGCGATTGCACTCCTATAAAATTATTTTAAACTTAATTATTAAAGAATTATTATAAATCATTAAAGAATTCAGTGTTTTAAGACATTTTTATATCAATTTCCAAATATTTGCACTATCAAATGAGTTCATGGTTCAGTTTTCGAGCTCATCTCTATCAACTGCGCTGCGATTGCACTCCTATAAAATTATTTTAAAATTAATTATTAATGAATTATTATAAATTATTAAAGAATGCGGTGTTTTAAGACATTTTTATATCAATTTCCAAATATTTGCAGTATGAAATGAGTTTATGGTTCAGTTTTCGAGCTCATCTCTATCAACTGTGCTGCGATTGCACTCCTTTAAAATTATTTTAAAATTAATTATTAAAGAATTATTATGAATTATTAAAGAATGTAGTGTTTTAAGACATTTTTATATCAATTTCCAAATATTTGCAGTATGAAATGAGTTTATGGTTCAGTTTTATTTATGATAGAAGAACATCAGGAATTCCTCTCAAGTTTGCTCTACGACTCTTATTTTTTTATTATACAGTCATACTAAATTTAATTTTTTTCCAACATTACTATTTATACAGTGCGCAACGAAGAAGAATATCGACCTGAATAACTTTTGTCTAATTATTGGATTTTTCACAAAATAAATGCGAATCTTAACGGTGCAAAGGGGTGACATCAAAAATGCTAATTAATTAACGTAAGTGATACTTTAAGCTACAAACTCAAACACAAAAGCGTACATTTTATGTGCATATAAACAATTTTCTCAACGAATTCGGATTATTGAACATTGAAATGTGATAAGTAGCTGCAATCTGAAAAGTATGGTACCAAAATAGTTTAGTCAGGAGAGCGGTTAAAAGTTTAGTATTAGCTGTACAGTCGGCAAAAAAAAAAATATATATATCAACCTGAATAACTTTTGTTCTAATCATCGGATTTTCACGTACTAAGCGTCAATCTTAATGATTCCTGGGGGTGACCTCAAATATGCGAATTGTTGAGTGCTAACCATTAATTAAGTTACGAAATCGGACACAAAAACGTACTTTCTCTGAATAAACATATATAGATATTTTACATATTTGGATTTTTAATCTTCAATATATAAGGGGCAGCCGCAATCTGGGAAATATGGTCCCCATAGTTTGATCAGGAGAACGATTCAAAGTTTGGACCTCTTAATGTTAATTTCACTTTTTGCATTTTTTGCCATATTTTTAAAACTTAAGCAATTTAAAAAAAATTGCACCCACTCATAATTTACCAAAGATAATTTCCTCCAAAAAATTGTTTTTAATGATTATTTATTATTTTCTATTATTTAATTAAATTGAGGATGAAAAAATGTTTAATTATAAGGTATGAATTTTTTTATCATATTAATCTACTTATCTCTCTATTGAGAAATTTAAAGTTCAAACTATTCTTATTTAGTAGAAGCTGAGAAAAATTAAAATTAAGTATTTAAAAAAATAATTTGGTGAAAATGAAGAAATATTTTAATTGGGCGATTGATATTAAAATGTGGTTAACTTACGAGGAACTTGACTTACTCGCGCATTGTGTAAAATTTCAATTAAAATATTTTTCGCTAACAGTCGATTGCTAAACTTTTTTTTTATTTCTTCAAATTATAAAATATGAGGTTTCTTTTTTAGTCGACTAAAATTTTATTTGTAATTTAGTAAAGAAGTTTCAATAAAACATTTTATTGAATAAAAACATTTTATTCAACGAATTTCGAGTTTTATAAAAGCATGCTTCTGATAGAATATGAATATACATCAGATTGTGCTTGGATTTAACGTGATAATATTTTATTTTTCAGTTTTTTTTCAATATTTGATATAATTTCAATAATATACATACGTATGCTTAGATTTGGAATAATATATTTATCAATTTCTTCAATATATGTTTTATTATCATTTACGAATACGTAGTCAACTTTTATAAGCATCTTAAAATTTCTCAACATCTTATATGTCGTCTTAATCTTAAAATAAATTTTTTAATCACCTGTCCGCGTGCTTGTTTCGCAGAACTATTTTACCAACTATTTAATTAAATTTTAACATTTTTAAAAATCTTATATTTTTTACGCTACCACGTGTATTATTTTTTCATTAATATACTAATCATTTTTTTACTACAGTAATTATTCAGATTTTCCTTAAAAGTAAAGTTCCTTTTTTAAATTATTGTCAATTTTTTATTAAAAGAAAACTTAGAATTATTGCCTGCTAGCTAAAAGTAAGACCTTGTTAAGAAATTAAAAAATTCTGCTGTTTAAAATTGTTTGATGCAAAACAGCTGATTATTTACTAAGCATACTCGAAAAATAGAGATAAATTATTGTCTTTTTTTTTCGTGTGACTTTAACATAGATGATCTAAAATAGTGTTGATGTTTTACAAGTCACTGCACGGAGTATAAAGATACAGAACATAAAGAGCTTTCGTTAGCCAAAATTTTTAAGCTGCTTAAAATATTTCAGTATCTTAAATGTCTTCTTAACAATTTAATTGTGAAATTAAACTTTTAATTACCTACCCACGTGTGATTCACAGAACTATCCAACTAATTATTTCATTATATCTTTAAATCTCCCTTTATGCTACTACGTATATTTTCCCCCCGATAATAAATTATTTTGTTTAATTTTTATTGGTACTTAAGTTTTCCTTAAATTAACACTCGCTGTAAGTAATTGCTAATTTTTTTTCGTGTCTCAAAACTATGGCCAGTTAGCGGATAAGATTTTTAAAAAAAAAATTTCTATGTAAAAATTACTCAGTGCTAAGTGTTTCAATGATCGTAGTAAATAACTGCACACTTTTTCTCTAAGATTGAACAAATAAATAATTTATTTATTTGCTTTATTAATTCTTATTTGCTTAGTTTTGTGAAAAGTAAATACATATTAGAGCAACTCAAAAAACGGCAACTGTTTGCTTTGTTTTTTAAATGAACAAATTCTAACCGCGTAAATAACTGCACACCTTTTCTCTAAGATTAAACAAATAAATAATTTATTTATTTGCTTTATCATTTATTATTTGCTTAGTTTCGTGAAAAGTAAATGCATATTAGAGCAACTCAAAAAACCGCAACTGTTTGCTTTGTTTTTTAAATGAACAAATTCTAACCGCGATTTTATTCTGACATTTAAAATTACATATTACGCAGTTAATTTTAAGAAAAAGATCTATTTTTTTTAAAAAAAAAACATGTTGAAAAAATTTACTTTTGTTAAAATTATTTTTCAACTTTAGTATGATTCCCAAGATATTATTATAGCGTAATTTGTTAATAGGAAAATCACTTATTTTTTTAAACAGCAATTACTAAGATTTAATATTTATAAAAAAAAATCCGAAGCCGTGCCAATTTAGGAATCATCATCTGATTTTTTAAAAAAATGCAATAAAAAATACGCAATTTTTGAACTTATTTTGATTAAAAAAAAAAAAAAAAATACGTGACAAGAAGGTTAACATACTTTTTACAGAAACTGTGAAAACCAATTTTTCCTTTATTCCGTCATAAAAGAATAAGAATTATATTGCTCCAAAGAACCTACTCAATAATTTCGTTATTTCTAGAATTGTCCTTAAAGCAAAAACGAGAAAAATTTAACTATTATTATTTATCTGAGCTTATTCCATTTCTATAATGATAGCGGTATCAAAGTTAAGGATATACGATGGAAGCCCCATTTACTATTATACTATAAATGCATTAAATCATATAGCTTGAATAATTTATTTTAAGCAAGTTATTTAATAATTTAAAACAAATAAGGGTGTAAAAATAAACTCAATCGAAATATGCCTGAAGTATACCCCAAAATGTATGTAGAATAAACTTTGGAAACGATAAATAAAAAATACCTTTTTAAACAACTTCGAGTAAGAAGGAAGCGTTAACTTGTTTAAAATAGTTGTCTTTGAACAATTTCATTTCGATTCCTGGTGCTAGGGGACATTCCATTTTCACATTCTACTTTCGAAATTTCAATCGTAAACATAAACACTTAACACTCAACAATTCCATGAGTTATAGAAAAAAGAAATATTGTAAATTATATAAAACCTTGTAAATGTGCATTAAAATTACTATATCTATATTTTATTTTCCTGGCTCCTTTTTTTTTTGTTTCTTCAAACTTTCTTGCCCAGAAGACTCGATTAAAGCTGTAAAAGTGATTATCCCTAAAATTTCGTTCATAATAAATGTAATTTTGTTTGTAATAAATTTTGTTTTTCCCTATAATTTTCGAAATTTTATCTAAACGGTTAATTGGATGGACTAACTGCTGCCGGTTATTTCACCATAACTTTAGTGTAATTCTAACAGTGCACATGAAACCCTTATTACTTCTTAACTATTAGTTCTATCAAAACAATATTAATTCTATTCATTTCATTCGAATCAGCATAAAAAAAACTTCAAAACAACACCAAAATTTTCCAAATATCCTTTTATCCCTGTCCTCGCTTCCGCATAACTTTCGGAGATACAATATAAAATACACCATTAACTCGAAATTATGTTCATATCATGTACTCACAAAAGTGAAGATTTTATTGTTTTTGTGAAAAATTATGATACATTTTTACTTTATATCGCTCCACTATTTTAAGTACGTCAAAGTAATTTCATGCTGATGACAAAAATCGCATTTAATTAGATATTTAAAAAATGAGAAGCATTATTCACATATAAAAATATAAAAGATAGTGAATTTCATTAATGTTTTAGTTTCTTTCATATTTGCATTTATACCTGTTATATAAACCAAGAGATCGATATTCTAAAAATAATGTAATAATATTAGAAATAAAACTAAATTATGTGCCCTGACTCTAATCTATGTATTAACAACTTGTCGCTGATACGTTAACAAAAATAAATAGTTGCTTGTGCTCTGCAACAAAATAAAGGTTTTGCAAACTTTTATTTTTACTTATCAATAAATCTAATCACTTGTTTTTTATTTACCCCGATTTAATATTTCGTTCGATATTTTTTTATCCATATTTCTTTTCTTCAACCCTACCGATGAAACGACCCAAAAAAATGACTTAGTCGACGAAATCAATGAATCGGCAAAACTACCCAGTACACTAAAAAAAAAAAAAAAATTCACAAAATAACCATGTCGACAAAAGGACTCATTATGCTTAATTATCATCTGAGGATAATCCTTGTTCATTAATGAGCATTGCTTTATTAAAAGCTAGATCTCCGTTATAAGCTCCCACTCTAATTGTCAGTTTATTAAACAAAAAAAGAATTAAAAATGCAATTTTCAGTTCTAAAATGATTTCTGTATCCAACAATATCGGATTGATGTTTCGTTGATTTATTAATTCAGTATATGTTTCCCCTTGTTTATCTCTTCCTTTACTTGCTATATAAAGATTTGGTTACTGCATTTTTTTATGCCATGCTAATCTATAAAAACCTGTAATAAAATTAAATCAAAACAGTCAAACTCAGAAATAAATATGCTTAAGCGGCAACTTGAATACCAAATGTGCAAGTATTCCATTTCTGTAACGTGATGTCTGCAAAAGGAGTAGGATATTTAAAATTTAAAAAAAAAATGCTTCTTCTCTGGTAATTGCAACATAGGATACTTATTTCGCTTTAGACTAAGTTTTAGAAATTTAGACACGAAAATATTTACTAAATTATGAAGAAAAAGAAATGACGTAAAACCTAACAAACCTAAAAATAGTTTCAGAATTGTGCATGGCAATGAAATAACCCTATCGACGAAATGACAAGTTAATGAAATGTCACTGTCGGCGAAACAACCCTGCCGACAAACAGCTCTGTTGACCTATAGACTTGTCGATAAAATTAACCTGCCGACGAAATGACCCAGTGGATGAAACTACCCTGTCAACGAAATGTCCCTGTCGACGACACAATCATGTGATCGAAACGACCCAGTCGATGGAGCGACAATGTCAACGAAATGACCCTGTCGATGAAACGACAATGTTGAGGAAACGACCCTGTCGACGAAACAACCTTGACGAAGAAACGACCTTTTCAACGAAATGACCCTGTCAACGAAACGATCCTGTCGACGAAATGACCTTGTCGACGAAACAACCCTGTCGACAAAATGGCCTTTCGGCGAAATGACCTAGTCGGTGAAATGATGTGTCGATGAAGTGGTGTCGTTGAAACGACATGTGGAGGAAATGATTGTCGATGAAAGGAACCAGACTAAAAAAAATATGTTTATTCAGAGAGAGTGCGTTTTTGTGTATGATTTCGTAACTAAATTAATAGTTAGCGCTAATTAATTATCATATTTGAGGTCACCCCCAGGAATAATTTAGATTGACAGTTTGTTCGTGAAAATCCGATCATTAGAGCGAAAGTTATTCAGTGTGATATCTTTTTTCTGCCAGCTGTACACAGCCAAGTTGCTTCCTAAATTTTGGAAGTGCGTTATCCCAGTTTTTCAAGCTCAAAGTAAACATTTCTATTCACTGAAAACAAGAAACCTTGGAAAATACTTCTCATTAAACGTTATATAAGCATTTGAAAATCCTATACTGCAGAATCAGCAATCTTAATATTCGCAAAGACACTTTTGATCCAGTTTACAATCAAGTCTTACAAAAGCAGCTTAATCGCTATTTGTTGATTAGTTGTTATCGTGTTTTCACTTGTGGTGACTGTGCCAACAGCACTTCTGATTGAGTTCCATGTTTGTTTTGACTGTGAAGAAATTCGTTAAAACAGTGTCTCATACTAATGAGTCAACAGGAAAAGTGAATCAGCACGATGAAAAATACACGAAACCAGAAAGTCGGTTGGAAATCAAAGACAGAAAGTCGGTTGTTTGGAGCAAGATAGTATTGATAAGTTTGAAGCAGTCACATCGAATACTTGGATAAGTTACCAGGAGCTCGATGTGTCCAAAATTTACAAGACATTTTAGGACCCCAAATCGAGATATTTATTCAGGATACGCAAAAACATACTTTCTCTGAATTAACATACCTTTTTTTTAACGGATTCAAAATATGGGGCTGTAGCCGGGATCTAAAAAATTTAAGTCCAATAGTTAAGGAGCATTCATTAGATTGGATCAGTGTTTCCATTCAAGTTGATGTAGAGGAGCATTTTTCGATTCATGTTAAAGTTTTGATACGTACTATTTAATAAAGTTTAAGAATAATATTTTTCTAAAGTTGTTATTTGGATGGGATTGACTGGTAGATGGTAAATGAATGAAAAAATAGATGGTGGATGGATGCTGCCATTAAAAAAAGTTAAGGCATTGTGGTAAAAGACACATTCAAACAAATGTAAGTTTTTTCTTCTTCTTGTAGTTCAAGAATGTAAAGAGGATTACCATGAATATTGCGTGGGAGACTTTGATCCTGATGACATTGTCATCAGTGGTATGGCAGGCCGGTTTCCTTGCTGTGATAATATAAAGGAACTCAAAGAAGGCCTTTATTCTGGAAAAGAACTTTTACTTTGTGACAATGAAAGAATTCCAATTGGTAAGTTTTAGTTCATAGATTTTCGACCAGGATAACTCACACCGCGATTTCAAATTATTTATTTATTGAATTATAAAATAAATTACGGAACGTAGGCGAATCTCGAAAAACGTAATGGAAAATAATAGTCGATAAAAAAAATTACACAAGTAAATATAATTACGAATTTTTTTTTTAATTACCTACTGATAACATCAAGTTTTGAAAGAATTTCAAATCTTAGTGGTTAATCCGAGGAAGGATTTTTTCTTTTTTTTTTTTTCTAGGACTACCTTTCTTTCTTTTCAAAGAAACATTTGTGTTCGTCAAAAGTAAGTCTTCTTATAAATTAAGGCATTATCAATACTGAATTTTTATTGTTTTAAAATACCAAAAATGAATTCATTTTTTGAGACCAGTTATGTTTAGGAATCGGACAGGCTTGGATAGCTGAGTTTTAGATTTCGAAAAATCCTGTCCCTTCATTCTTTAATTGCTTTAAAGCAAGTATTATTGTGTTCTTCGTGAACTGACTCAGCAAACGACTAATTTCTATGTCTATTTCTGCGATTTTGTAGAAATTTTCAGTATATGTGCTTCAAGTATAGTTGGAAAACGAAATCGTATCACCCTTATAACTTTTGAACTATTAGTTGTATTTTCATTCAGTAAAATGTTATAGCTAAAGCTATACCTCGAATAAATGTCCTACAAATATATATAAAACAATTAATGGTAACCACGGTCAAGTATTCTTATTTTTATTCCGAAACATACCGTTTTACCCACTAAATGGGTTAACCCACTCCGAACAAACCCACTAAAATGGGCCACTTTTTAAAAAGGTGACTTTTATAGTATTACCACCGTAACTGTAGAAAGTTTTTTTTTTAATATTACATTAGGGTGAGCGTTTTTACATTAAAAGGCATTAAATTAAAATAATTTTTTTGAAGAAAGTTATAAATCCGCAATCTAAGGACAAACTTTAAATAATATGAGATATTTAGATAAAATAAATAATTTTCATTAAGTAAATTTTTAGTGATCAAAATATTTTGGAATTGTAAGGTATGAAAATTTTTTATAGATTTGGAATCATCAGATTCTCTTAAAAATCTCAATTCTAATTTTTTATGTTATTTAGTCGATAAAAAATGCTTAAAAAGAATTTAGAAATGAATAATTTCTGAAAAGTTAAAAAAAAAAGTAAAATGGTGCAGCATTTGTGTAGCCAAATAGCATTACTTTAAATTCCACACTATTCGAATTGGCCTCTTGATGAAAATGTTCAATTCTTTTCTTTATTTGTGTAATTAAGAAATTTCCTTTTTTTCTGGAATTTAAAAAAAAATGCAGCTCTGTATTTTATTTTGAAAGTTTGTTTTCTTTAAATTAAGTGATTTAGTGTAAAAATATCGCATCACAATGTGTTTATATCAATTATATAGAGAAAATGTTTCTATTTGAAGACTTTTTAAATATTTTAAGCTCTATAGCGGTGTGGAATGTTTGAAAATACAATTCTTAATGATAAAAGCAATAATATAGAGAATGGCATTTTTACTGGGTGTTTACGTAATTACCAACCTTAACGTCAATTTTTAGATTCCTGGTCAAGACATGCATACAATTGGAATCACAAATCAAAACTAGTGTGGGAAATATAATCATTACAAATTTAATATTAAAAGACCTACAATTGGAATCACAAATCAAAACTAATATGGGAAATATAATCAATACAAACTTAATATTAAAAGACCCACAATTGGAATCACAAATCAAAACTAATATGGGAAATATAATCATTACAAATTTAATATTAAAAGACCTACAATTGGAATCACAAATCAAAACTAATATGGGAAATATAATCATTTCAAATTTAATATTAAAAGACCTACAATTATGACCACCCTCCATCTATAACAATGGGCTCGCCCAGGTTTTCATGGTTTCTAGCCCAGAAACAATGTTTCCATGGGGCACATTAGTACCCATAATCCTCATAGAACAATCCCTGACGTCTGTTAAGCTACTTGAACATAGTTGCAGACCAGGTTCACCCATTCATGGCAACAGTTTTTCCTGCCGGGGATGGTGTTTACCAACAGGATAATGCACCATGTCATAAGGGTCGAATCGTCATGGATTGGTTCGAGGAACATTCCAGTGACTTTCTTGGCCCCCAAATTCACCTGACCTTATTCCAATAGAGCATTTGTGGTCCTGCTTGGAAAACCAAATTCGTGCTGCCGCGCTACCCCCTCGCAATGTGAGGGAATTGAAGGACCAGTTGGTGAGCGCTTGGTAGCAGATACCTCAGACTACCTATCAGCACCTTGTGGAATCAATGCCACGGTGGGTGCTAGCCGTTTTGAGGGCTAAAGGTGGTCCTTCATGTTATTAGCAGGGTGGTCATAATGTAATGGCTCTTCGGTGTAAGTATGCTAGGTAGTTGCTACAGAAAGAAGTAACAAATGACGTTGACAAAAGGTCCAATCAATGGGGTCAAAATCTTCAGTTTGAATAGAAGTAAGGAGTATTTTTATGCCGTTCGGAGATGGGTTGCTTATGTTATTCCAAACTGTTTCTTATTTTTCTCGTATAAATTATTCACAGGTCCATATGAGAATAAAATTGGAGGAACAGGATGTATTAAAAACGTAGATAAATTCGAAGTTGATTTCTTCAGTATGGCACACAATTTAATCAATTCTATGGATCCGGGGAGTAGAAAATTGATGGAAGTAAGTTATGAGGCAATCGCAGATGCTGGTAAGTATATTTTCATTTTAAACTATTACTTCAAACCGTTTAATACTTTTAATTTAGTCAGTAAGCTCCACTATTAAACTAATAGTTTACTTAATTATATTGTTTATCGGTGCGGATTGAGAAAATATTGGTCTAATATCTAAGATATATAATTCTCTTACGTGGCTTCCAAATTTTGGCTGTATTTCTTTTCCGCCGGTGGCAACGTTTGCTTTGTTTTGTTTACGTTACTATTTCTCTTACACGGCGAATCGACCAATGATTGCCGCTAAAAAATGTCACTTGCCAAATCTAACTGAGGTGGCTCAACATATAGCGCTTTTAAAAACGGAAACTGAAATAACCAGAGAGCATCAGCTGCGGCAATCTCATACTATTAAGCTAGGCAGAAGTGAGTAGTCTTTGTCGATAGATCTCTATTTTAGTATTTTGTCGAAAGCGCTTTTTTTTCACGAATTTATATATTACGAATTTATTTGAGGATTTTTGATTTATATCACGAATTATACTACAGCACATTTCTAATAGGTTTAACGAATTACATGTCATTTATTTGAATTCAAGTTTATTTTAATGACGTAGTATTTACTAAAAAGATGTAAATGTTTTTTAAAAAAAAAGTTTCTATATGGATTTGAATGATTGTTTTGAATTCTTAGAATTTTGTGCATTTTCAATGTACCTAAGTTAGTGGTGAGCGAAGCGAGCTTGGTTTGCGAAGCAAAACATATAAGATTGCGAGCAATTTCCGGGGGTTGGCGAGCGGTAGCGAGCAGGGGGCGCAGCCCACTAGTTTAAGATATTTAGGTTAGAAGAGGTTCGATCAAATTAGTCGAAGAATTGGTTTTTGGTAGAGCCTGAAGATTTAATCAATGAAGAAAATAAATATTTAAATCATTCGCATTTCATTCTGCATTCATTCTCAAATCGTCCGCATTTCAGTGATGAATGAAAAAAATATAAGTATATTCCAAAAATGATTTGATAAGTTATCTGATTGTTTATAAGGTTTTACCTTTATTTTGTTGTTGTTTGTTGCTTATAACCTAAATCAAGGTCTTTATTCTAAGGTTATTCCGTGGGTTTTGAATGGAGTTTATATATTCTCGGTTATTTTCCAGGTATTATTTTCGTTTTGTGTAAAATCTATCCTAAAATGTGTTGTAAAAAGTCGCCGCTGCATATTTGTTAGAAATTTTTTTAAGGAAAGCAGATGAAAAGTTGGTAGTTTTCGAATAACAAAAAACAAACAAAAAAAATCCAAATACTTTTCCAAACAATCCTTTTCCTTTGTTTTCTTTAAAAAAAAATTTGTTAGAAATTCTTGAAACACATTTAAAGATAAACTTAATATAAAATGAACATAATATCTGGAAAATTAACCTGGGATATATAAAATCAATTTTTATAAGTTGCATACAAGATTTTATTTATTAATTTTTTCATGCAGACCCACAGAAAAAAATATGATTTTTAAAATTATTTTATTGTTTGCTATTTATCATTTTTTAATGACCATTTCCCCACGGTTTTATAAATCCTGATATTTTTTACAAGAATGAATACTTAGATTTGGCAAAAATATATTGTTTTAAATAGGCTTCTTTTAATGAAATTAGCTACCAGGTTTATGAAAATAGTGCTTTATAGCTGGTTTTTTTTTGTTCGAAAAATAGTTGCCAGAGTCGCCACGATTTTAGTAGCAAATAGTCACCAGTGGAGACCTTGTATTTTTTTACCCTATTTTCTATTCTTAATTTCCATCCTTCATTATGCGGCATGTAAAAGATCCCTGCAGTGCCTTATTGGCTCTTGGCATTTCCGGCAAAATAAATTATTAGTGCACTTTAGCATCCAAATAGAGTCTCTGTGCTGCCATCTAGTGTGGCAGAAACTAGACGTCCAAATTAACTTGTCCAACGGTAACTCACCCATTGTAGTGGTCCTGAAAGAGTGGATACCACCTCTGGAGAACGCACTAGGTCTGCTCATCGGCAAGACCGATTGTGCAGTTCATTGGAAATAAAATTTCCATCCTTCTGATGCTTTTTATCATCACCCCTTCGAATTTCATATTATATTTTAAAGTAGGTGTTGAACAGCGGATCCAATTCAGAGTTTACGATTATCAATGTTCAACTTCGTAACCTTGTAAATCTGAATCCAATTCAGAAGATAAGGGAACTCTTGAATTAAGCATTGGGAGAAACAAGCAATCTTGGACGACTTTTTGATGGAACTATTACGCGTTTGCGTTGAAGGGGGAGGAAAACCTTGGAAACCTTCCATGGTTAGCCACAAGGCAAAATAATTATAACCCATGACCCATCTACCATGAAGGATATTTTATGTTAACACTGGGGTTTAAGTGAACCGAGAGCAGGATTCGTATAAACCAGCCAACGCTGAGATTCGAACTTGAGTCACTTCAATAGGAGGCTCTTTTCCCTTACCCACCATGGCTCACAAGTATGCTAGAACCCCCGACTCGCAAGTACTCTAACCCATGATCCGTCTACCACAGAAGATATTTTACATCAGCAATGTATTCGGTGCAAGTAGGGTGCGGAATTCGTATCGCTGGGATTCGAACCTGGTTTCCCTCATTGGGAGGCAAGCACTCTGTTCCCTGAGCCACCACGTCTTCTTCTGAACTAGTCATTCTAATTTTGGAACATCCTGGCTTTTTTGCCACTGCTGTCTTATCCAAGTGTAGTAAACCACCTTATTTTTTTAAAAATAACATTTTCTACCTCCCCAAGTAAGTTTGATAGTTTATGCTGAAAAGTAAATTACTTTACTTAATTTTGAAGCAATTTGTTCTTATAATTTCAGGATATGATCTTCCAAGTGTTAGTGGTGCAAATATTGGAGTATATGGGGCGAATGTTAATAACGATTCATTTTATATGGCTTTCAAAACAGATTTGGATTTGGAAAAATATAGTTATAACAGATTTTTAAATTCCAACCGCATATCCTATTTCTTCAATTTGCTAGGTAAGTGAAATAAAAACTGTTTTACAAATATTTTTACCATCAAATATAAGTTTATGAATTTTTATAAAGATAAAAAGAATGAGACATCATAAAAATCGCTTAATTGACAATTTATTTTCCTTACTTAAGGAAATTAATAGGATAGAGGATGTTATATGTTATAACGCAAAGTAATTATGAAAAGTGTAAAATGTTTGTTTCAAAATACATTAATTTATTACTCATATCCAGGTAGGGAAGAGTGGGGTCAATTGTAGCATTTTTTACTTAACTATTTTTAACTAACAAAAAATCCAATATATTATCAGTATTAATTGACAGACGAGTAAAGTAAACTATCCTCTACTAGAAAAAAAAGACCTTATTTTAAATGCTATTATATTAGTTATTAACATTTTTTGACAGTCGTGCACTTGTTACAATTGTCCCCACTTACGGGGTCAATTGTAGTAGTTCATTAATTCAACTTATCGAATTTTCATTGAATTAATTCATTAATTCAATGAAAAACATGGTTAATTAAACATATTATCATAGTAGTGATATATTTTTTTATTGATCAAAATAGTAGTGATATTTTAGGAGTAAAAATAATAATGAGCAGAGACCTAAAGGGTTAAGCTTTTAACTTTAAGGGGTTAAAAATTTTAATTTATGCTGTGAAAGGTGACAAATAAAATAATGCACATGCAACATAATATAAATGATATAGGAAACTATTGGTGGTTCTTAAAGAGTTAAGTAATGGTTTGTAAACATAAGATTATTTATTTTCAGCTGTTGCAATCGTCCCCAAGACGCCATTTCAGCTTCATTTGTTAAAAAAAATGCTAGTTAATTAACAAAACTAATCTTTCTTTTTTTTGAAATTTTAATTAAGGTGTCCACTTACATATTCGGTTAATAATTTTTATTTGTTTAAACAAAATTACTTTGTTACAATATAATATTCTAATACCAAAAAAAGTACTTACGTAGCGTGAAAATATCTTTTGTGATGTAACTCTTTCAAAGGAACATAAAAATGGTTGCCAGCAGGGGTGTACATGTAGATTTATTAAATACACCTTGTGCGCCACCTAAGAACCAAATCCAGAACCCGACACTCGAAATTTTTGCTCTATTACAATCGTACCCTGTTACAATTGACCACACTCTCCCCCTACTATTCTTTTTCTGCTAGACAATAATAAAATTTCAAATGAAATTTCATTAATATTTTTAAAATTAAAAAATGAGTTTTAAAGGAATTTTCAATAATTTTAATTTATGGATATCATCGTAATTTATTTATTTAAGACAATCATTATCAAAATTTATCAAAGCAAATATGTCTCAAAGTGCTATTTCTTGTATTTAGTACAATGAAAACAAAGTACTCTGTACACTTTTTGCTCTAATTATTAAATTTTTACTTACTTCACTTATATATTGTATTTTTATCTAAAGATGGTAATAATCAAATGCTTAACTGTAAAAAAGAGGGTACCATCTTATCAGGAAAGTAAACTTTGTCTTTGTACAGTGGTGACCACATCTTGACCATCATGCTGTAAGTCACAAAACTGTGAAGACTTAACTTTCATGATCCATGTGGCCTACCTAATGCTAACCTTTAATTTTTTGCGAAAAAGCGGTATTAGGATTCCCATTTCCACGTATTCAGAATAAAAGTATTTAAAACATTGAAATTCTAAATTTGTCTAAGCATTCTTCTTTGATTGTTTTTTGATTTACGACTGGAATTTTCATTAAAAAAATAAATATCTGCAAGCATTCTTGAAGAATAGGTAAGATGGAGCCACGAAACGTGGCTCTATCTTACCTATTCTTCAAGAATTCTTGAATGAAATAATCTTTTCTTTTTTTTTAATTTGAATGTTTGCCTTTGATTTTCGCAAAAAGAGGTATTAGGATTTCTATACTACCACTTATTTATAATAAACTTCAAAATATTTAAAATATCAAAATTTTGAATTTGTCTAAACATTTTTCCTTGATTTTCTTTACATTTAAGAATGGAATTTTTATTTAAAAAAAATCTGAAAACATTCTTGAAGAATAGGTAGGATAGAGCCCCGAAACTATCTCGATATCTTATTTTTTAATCCAAATTGCTATAATTTTTTCTTTTTAACTTGAATGCTTATCTTTAATTTTTGCGATAAAGAGGTATTAGGATTTCAACTAGCACCTATTTATAATAAACAATAAAATATTAAAAATATCAAAATTCTGAATTTGTCTAAACATCCTTCTTTGATTATCTTTACATTTAAGAAAGGAATTTTTACTTAAAAAAAATCTGAAAGCATTCTTGAAGAATAAGTAAGATAGAACCCCGAAACTACCTCGATATCTAATTTTTTAATCCGAATTTGCTATGATTTACTTTTTCTTTAACTTGAATGCTTATCTTTAATTTCTGGCAAAAGAGGTATTAGGATTTCAACTCGCACCTATTTATAATAAAAAATAAAATATTTAAAATATCAAAATTCTGAATTTGTCTAAGCATTCTTCTTTGATTGTCTTTACATTTAAGAATAGAGCCCTGAAACTATCTCAAAATCAATTTTTTAAAACTATTGTCTTCGAAAATTCTTTTTAAATCAAACAGGCTTCCATCTCTGTGTATCAAGTGAACTTTTTTTTATCTGAAATTTTAAAATTTGCACCCATATCACTCTCAATGTGGAAATATGCAGGTCAGGTTATTTTTTATATTAGAGGAAAATATTTCTTATTGCATCCGGCATAATTAAGTACTTAAATTTTTCACAAACTCTTTTGAGAACCGAAAATTGTTCCGTAGTATCTGTGCTGTATAAAACACATGTGATGTTTACTAAGTAAAAGTGCTGAATCTGCCTTTTTTATATGGATTAGATTTCTTTTAAAAATAAAGAAATAAAAACTTATTTTTTGCGTTTAAAATGTATTTATCGTGCTGTTAAAATGGGGTGCTAAAACGTGCTATATTTCTTAAAATTCATAGGTGATATACACATACACAGTGTGTTACAAAACTATAAGACTACCCCGAATATAGCTCATTTTTTTGTACATTTCTACACTACATAAAATGAATGAAATGAATAATTTTAAAATAGTGAAGCAATTGAAATAAGTTATACTTTCACAAATAAATCAAAAAGTGAAAAAAAATTGAGTTAGTTTCACACTGCTACCAGTTTTTTAAACTCTAGAGGATTCATAAATATAGAACCACTTATTTCTTTTTTTAAAATCTTTTTTCTTTGAAAATCATATGTGAATTGCGATTTTGTATCGCAGAAAATAAATGCAAAAAATAATATTATAAAGAAAATTGGAATTGCCACGTGAAAAAGAATTATCTGATCTAGAAGCTAGAAAAATTTGTCTTTTTAAAAGTTTTAGAAAGTCGGAACGTGAAATACGAACATACTGCTGTTTTTAAGCAAAAGATATTCTTATGGAAAATATATATATATACATATCCGTTGTTGAACAGCGGACCCAATTTTGGGTTTACGACTACTAATGTTCAACTCCGTAGCCTTGTAATTTTGAACCAATCCAGAAGACAAGGGAACTCCTGGATCAGTACCCCAAAGGTATTGACTTGTTATGGGAGCATACAGGACTTTGCGACTCGACAAATTTAACATGCACCAGTCACCATTTACTACACGGGGAGTCTTCAAAGATCGAACCCACGAACTCTTGGACTTGGGCCCAGTGCCCTACCAACCAGGCTATCCCGGCCCTTATGAAAAATATGAAAGATTCGGTAGGAAGTGTAAGTTATCAGTTCGGGTCAATAGATACCCTTTCAAACTTGCAACTTTACTGGCAAAATAACTCAGCAGAGAAGTAGGTACCCCCACACAACAGTCTAGTGCACTTTGAAATCAAATTCAAATGTTGTTCTTCGAAGATTAAGAAAAGACTGCTAAAGCATCTTAAACAAGAGAGGTTGAAGTGGGCAAAAGTGGTCGTGACCTGAGATGCTGCTTAGAAAAATATTATTTTTTCCAACAAAATAAGGAAATTACGGTGATAAACACTACTGGAATGAGAACAGAACTTCGCGATTTCTTCGGTAGGTAGATTGGTGGTGAGTCGGAAATGGTGTGGGGGCTTTTGCCTATGACGGTAAATGCGACATGTAGCGAATTTCTGAAAAAATGGACTCTATTTGTTATCAACAATTACTTTATCAACCCCTTATACCTTTTCGTCCACATCTAAGAGGCTGGATATTTCAGCAAGACAATACGCCATGCCATGTGTCCCAACCAACTAAAAATTGTTTTCAGAAAGCAAAAACACGAGGTTCTAAGCCCGCCAAGCTGTATTCCTGATCTTCATTCTACAGACATGGCTAGACAAGTATATGCAAATAACTACAATATGATTCTATATATGACCTAGAAGTAGTTATCATGAATAAATGGGACAAAATACCTAAAACTTAGCTTGAAAACTTGGTTGAGTCAATGAAAAATCGAGTTATCCAGAAAAATGGGGGATCAACATCCTTTGAGCTTTGTAAAAAAACTTCCTTTAACCTGTACTTACTTGCAGAACTGGCGCATAAGACCTCGAGTCGTTTTCGCCACACACTCTTCTCTTTAACCAGGCAACGCGCTTCATCCCATCCATAATCCTGCTCTACTAAGATCTTCCTCAATGCATCTTTGCTATGTTAATCTCGGTCTCTCTCTTTTTCACTTTCCGTCAAGCATTCACGAGCTTGCAACATTTGCAGGATTGTTTTTTATGTGTTCTGATTGTTTCTATCAGACTCATTTTACCTGTGGTAATCTTACAATTTTCTAACAGATATTTGAGGGGAAAATTTTGATATTGTTGACAAAATATTTGTATTTATCCATATACCTTGAAAATAATATGCATATATTTTGTTTTTTATTACTTAATTTAATTTTGGAAAATTTCTATTACTTGCAATAAAAGTCACGAAAACCAGAGTAGTCTCATAATTTTGTTGCATATTGTATAGGGTAAACCAACCAGTGAAGGAACCTTTCATATATATTGATTAAAAATAAGAATTTGAAAGTTTTTCTTTAGATTGATTGGTAACAATAGCTTACTGCCAAACAATAGGAAGTCATCTAGCAATGTTTTGGATTACCTGGTCAAATAGACTTCTCTGGAAAAATTTGTGAATTTGTTATTATCTCTGCAACACCTTTTTTCTTTGAGAAAATTATAAGCTGAGTATTTGTATTTATATATTTGAAGTGGAATTTATTTTTCTCACTGTGAAAAAGAGAATTCAAAATATAGTTACTGAAGTTAAGTTTTATTTATTTCAAGCATCATAGCATAAGCAAGTACTGAGATAAGGGGGTGTTTATTTACTGGATTACCAAATGATGAAAAACCAGTGAAGGAACAAGTGTTCCTTTACTGGGTTTTTTTCTAAGTTAATGAAAATAAAATATAAACTTTAGTTTCTTGCACCGTTAGTGATGTTCCGCATCAAAAGTATGTTAAAAATACGGAAAACAACCTATAACCAGTGAGGGAACAGGCATGCTCCTTTACTGGGCATAGATTTCCCAGTGAATGAACAGTATGTGTTAATATGTTGACACTTTAATTTTCAATTCATAATTACAAAAAAAAAGTTAACATTTTCCAAGTATTTATATGCTGTAATTTCAAGAATAGGCTTGTTTTTAAATATTTGTATGGCTTATAAATTCATAAGCATTAAAAAATAACCCAAATTAAGTGTTCCTTTACTGGGTGTTCATTCACTGGTAGGAGCTGTTCCTTCTCTTGGTCTTTTTACTACTTGTTATTTGAACCTCCAAAACTTTAAAACAATATTATGAAAGTTCTCTACAATTTTTTTGCATAATTTGCTATTAGTAACAAATATGCTGACACTGTCATTTAACTAAAATTACGAATTTTGAAATTAAAATGATTTTTTAAAAGGCAAGCGAAGCTTAGGTGTTCCTTTACTGGTTAGTTTACTCTATATAAATGGGGATGTTATGTAGGCTGCGTAGTTACCTATGTTTGTAGTACCCTATTACTTTATAACATGATTTTATTGTTAGTTTTTAATGCGTTTTAGGTCCAAGTGCAGTAGAAGACACAGGTTGCTCTTCCTCCTTATCCGCATTTTATTCAGCCTATAAGGCATTACAAAGAGGAGAAATCGATGGAGCAATTGTTAACAGTTCCCAAGTTAACTTATGTCCAGAAATAATTTTTCTTATGAATAAGAATGGTATACTTTCTCCTACGTGTACTTGTAAGCCCTTTGATGAGAGAGGTAAGAGTTAATAGTTATATTTGTGTAATCATACAAAATGGCCAGACTTTAATTATGCAAAAGTGATACCTAATTATCTCAGATTTATCTATTCTAGCATAATAGACTATTATATAAATGATTCCAAGTAACTGAAAAGGAAATATGTATTCGTTTAAAAACTTCCTTGGTTAATTAATACTTTCAAAACAAAATGTAAAGCTCTAATGATATTAAATTAGACCCAAAACTGCTTGACATTATACTGATATAATACAGACGAAAGTTTTCATTATATAAAAAAAATATCACAAATTTTCTATTATTAATTTTTTTTTCAAAAATCATTTTGCTAGAGTACTGAAATTTAGGAAAGATTTTAAATCTTCAAACCTCTCTATATTTCAACTGAGTATCAATTGTTATGAGTTTCTTATAAGAAAAGTTTAAATAGGATTATTTAAAATATTAACAAAAATCGATTTAATTTAATTATTATCCCCTGAAGAAAATATGATTTTATTTCATCTCGAATATTTGGAAGTCTCTTCTTTCCGTTTATTATTTTTATTATTAATAATGTCAAATTTTGCTTTAATTTTAACTTCTGAATTTAAAACAATTATAAGCCTATATTCAAACTTTTAATTAAAAATTTTTCAGAATTTTAGATTTTTTTGCTATGAATTTATTTTTTTCACTGAAATTTTCTTAAATTTGTCTGTTTCGAGAAAAATTTAGAACAAACAATATGTAGTCACGATTGAAAATTTATTCAGATAATTATTTTATGTAAATTGAATTGATATTAATGTTGATATAAATATATTGTGTTATGGTGCGTTGCCCAGCAAAGAAAATAAGTTTAAGAAATAACGCCCACACTTAATATATGAAATATTTTGTTATTTTTAATTTTTTTTGTCTAAAATAGTTTTAAATCTTTTCAGTGTAAAATAGTTTTAAATCTTTTCGGTCTAAAATAGTTTTAAATTTTTTTCAGTTTATTTTTTTTAGATTTGTCTGATTCGAGATAAATTCAGAACTAACAATTTGTAGGCATGATTAAATTTTCAATCGGGAATTATTTATTCTTGATTTATTATTTCTATTGAAATTTATCCTGAATAAAAAGAAATGAGGAGCAATTATGGGTTAATGAGGCGATGGTGAGGAGCAGAGAACGGAACTTCTTAATCCAAGAAAAAAAAATTAATATAATTTTTTGCTCACTCAATTCAAATGACGAAAACTTTGAGTGTATGCATAAGAAGTGGATTCACGCTTGCAAATACTTTTGCTTGTTTATTTTTTTTATTTTTTCTTCCTTTTAGCTAATGGGATTGTTAGAAGTGATGCAGTTGTTGCTATTTTTTTGCAAAAAGCTTGTACAGCTAGACGAGCTTATGCATCTGTTCTTTCCTCTGCATTTTTTACATCTGGTTTTGTGCAAGAAGGTAATTAAAACTTTGATACATAAAATGAAACTTAATATATCAATATTGCAGCGAAATTTACCAATACTTCCGCATTTTATCTATATTTTTAATGAGCTTAATATCTACGTTTTTCCCACCTTATTTGTAATTTCTAATAGCTTATGATGTTGATGAATCTTCCGAATATGTCGTTGATTTTCAGCTAAAGTTTTGATAGTTTTAAATTAATTTAATTAATATTTTTAGATTCTTTGCAGAAAAGAAAATAAAAAAAATCATACGAATTAGGTCAAAGTATGCAAACTATTAAATAATCAGAGATGAACGCGCAGGAACTCTATCAAATCAATGGCAAGATTAAAACAAAGTCAGCTTGATTACGTGATGAAACTTGAAGTTATTTCAATTAATTGTTTTTCATCTCCTCACTGTTTCCTCCAATTTTCAAAGTATGTTACAAAGATGAGGACAGAACCGACAGAACCGATTTCAAATGCATTATGTTTCATGTGTAAGAGGCGTTTATAAAGATCTCGTTATAAGCACTGTTCATGCTAATGTATGTCGAATTCCGTCATAGAACACAGTTGTTTTATTCACTATGTTTCGTTTTCTCATTTTCATGTATGAAAATAGTAAATAGCACTTAAATTTTTCACAGTTTGGACTAGCTATAGCACTCAAATCTTCATTAAAGCCCTTTACTTGATAACAATATATGTTTTAAAATGTTGCCAGACAGTTAAAGCAAAACTTATTTCCAAATAGAATTTGTGGTCAATCGAAATTTAAAAAAAACTTTCCCAGCAGCTATTTATATTTTGCTAAAAAACTGCGACAAATTACATTACAAGTTATAAAAATTTGAAAATGCTATAGCACTCAAATCTTCACTAAAGCCCTTTACTTGATAACAATATATGTTTTAAAAATGTTTCCAGACAGTTAAGGCAAAACTTATTTCCAAATAGAATTTGTGGTCAATCGAAATTTAAAAAAAACTTTCCCAGCAGCTATTTATATTTTGCTTAAAAACTGCGACAGATTACATTACAAGTTATAAAAATTTGAAAATGCTATAGCACTCAAATCTTCATTAAAGCCCTTTACTTGATAACAGTATATGTTTTAAAAATGTTTCCAGACAGTTAAAGCAAAACTTATTTCCGAATAGAATTTGCGGTCAATCGAAGTTTTAAACAAACTTTCCCAGCAGCTATTTATATTTTGCTTAGAAACTGCGACAGATTACATTACAAGTTATAAAATTTTGAAAATGCTGTTTTTGCAACATAGAAGTTTGCACAAAATTTATCTCTTTTTTTTACCACATAATTGGACTAAGAAACACAAAATTGAAAAAATAAAAAACAATAAATTAATTAAAAAAACTGGAAAAGGATTAAAAAGGAGAAAATAATTCTATTTTTGTCAAACCTAGTACAAAAAATAACGGCACATCACTTTCGTATTAACATATCTCCATCTAAAGATGAATTTTTTTTTTCTTCAACGATTTCGAGTTTTTGACTTTATGTAGGGGGTAACTTCAATCAGGAAAATATCGCTGGTTCAAAGTTAAAACAACACTTCTGCACTCACTTCTAATGTTATTTGAATGAGAAGTGAGTGCAGAAGTGTCGTTTTAACTTTGAACCAGCGATATGGTACCAATATTAGCAGTGTCGTCGAAAATTTGGTCTACTTATTTTTCACTCTGCATATTTAGCCATAACTCGGAAAATTCTAAAGCAAATCAAAGAATTTTTCGCACACAATTTTAAATTTAATTTTAGTAATTGGATGTAAAAAATAATTTTAATAACAAAATATAATTTTTACAATGATAATAAAAAAATACCATTTCTATTTTATTGGTATTTCATTTGAAATAATAATATAAATTCAAACGAAAGTGTAGAAAGTATTCTATTGAATGGCAAAAAAGAGGATTGCCACATGATTTGGCTTTTTGAAAAATTCACTCCATGCTAAATTGGTCAGCTCATATCAGCAGAAATACCTGATGTCACCATTAATCAGACTTATTTCAGATCATCAACCAAAATATGTTTCATGGTCCGGGTGCATCACCATACATGTCTGTTTGAAAATGCACTAACGATATCCTAGAGAATTAACTGCTGAGACTATCACTGGTTTTTTCACCATTAAATAAAATTCTCATTTCAAATCATAATCGCAAATCTCATTTACACACTTAAATACAAAATTAAAATTCAAACTGAAAGCGTTGCAACGCACGTAGGGCACAGCTAGTTAAATATATTTTTAATTTAAAAACTGCTGTTTTCCCAGCAAAATGTTTAAAAAAGAACAAACTATTCATTCAAAAAGAGAAATATCACAAAAATTATGAAATATTTAATATTAAAAAAATGCACATAAAGATTGCGTAGTAAACATTTTTGTCATACGATCGGCAAATAGCAATCTTGTTCAGGATTGTTCACATTCTTCTTCCAAAAGTAGCAAAATATAGTATAGCCGGATACCACGTGATGAAGGCGAAGCCAAGTGCCAACTCCTGGTGAACGAACTATACATTACGAATATATACTAAATTTTAAATTGAAACGGTAAAAGCAAAATATATATGTGGCTCATAGAAAAAATTTAAATTTTTTACTTGAACAAAACTAGTTTGAAGGTTAAGTACCTCTGGACTGTACCAAAGAGCACCTCAAGCTATATATATAGTTATTTTTAAAAGCTATTTTATAAGGAGAGGACATGACTTAGAAAATTCAGCATAAGATGGAATTTGGCCTGTTTACCCCTTAAAATAATAGAGCATAATTAATTTCGAGAAAAACGCAATTGAAAATATAAGCGTACTTTATATACTTGTTTCTTCATCTCAATAACGAGGCAGCTCAATAACCTGCCTAACAACAAGAAATTTGGGGGATCAAATCATGCAGTAAACTGTTTCTTATTCCTTTTTTTTAATAAAGACTTTTCTTTCTTGTTTACAAACAGTTAAAATGTAATTTTATTAAATTTTAGTGTATTTTTTAAATTATTAGATATTTCTTGATATTTAAACTACAGTAACAATTGAATCATTCAATAAAAGTATGATGTTTGTAAATAATGCTTACGATAGTTAAATTGGTTTTTATTAATTGAATTTATTACATCATTTGCCAAAGTAGAGTTAACCAATATATGGGTGATTCTCACGAAACATGACAATTCGGACCAAAACATTTTTTTAAATTTAAAGTCTTCAAAATAATCTAAAATTTTTTTTGCATACTTCTTTAGCTACACTTATTAATATCTTATAGACAGCAGTGTAGTTTATTGACATTTGCTCAAAAAAAAAATAAAAGAGAAATTCACCAAATCTTGAATGCCAGGAAAATGACATATTACCTTAGACGTTTTAAAAACAGTCATTTTAAGTTAATAGTAAGTAACTCAACTTAAGCCTTTATGTTAGATGAACCATAAATTGCTTAAATTATTTCTTTTTATCCACTGCAGAAGGAAACAAAAGCTTTTTTGTTGCTGATATGTACAGAATAAAATTGTGTATAATAATCAATCATTAAATAAATAAATAACTTNCAAGAACTCTATCAAATCAATGGCAAGATTAAAACAAAGCCAGCTTGATTACGTGATGAAACTTGAAGTTATTTCAATTAATTGTTTTTCATCTCCTCACTGCTTCCTCCAATTTTCAAAGTATGTTACGAAGATGAGGACAGAACCGACTCAACCAACTTGAAATGCATTATGTTTTACGTGTAAGAGGTGTTTATAAAGATCTGGTTATAAGCACTGTTCATGCTGAGGTATGTCGAATTCTGTCATAGAACATAGTTGTTTTATTCACTATTGCCACGGGGGGGGGGACCACATAGTGGAGAGAGAAGAATAATGATCGCCAGGTTCCAAACTTTTCATCAGGTGCTCCTTAACGATGTGGCGCAAAAAAGACTTTACCTAAGGTTGATCTCCTGATCAGGAACTTATACTATACTCGGTGAAGACATCTCACGGGACAGCATGGCTAAGTGATTCACAGGAAACAATGAACAATATCTTATCCTTTCTTTATTTCGTCGGGAATCAAAGTTTAAACATAATAAGAGTTCATGACAAGTATATCAATTAAAATTCCAACACGTCCACGTGTCGAGTCCTCCCTGTGTGCTTCAGGGAGTAAAATATTAAATTTATGTAATCAGCATATTTGAGACATCTGCAGTTAAAATTTACGAAATAGATTATTAGCAATTTGTTGAATTTATGGAATTGAAAAAGTAGAATTATATATGAATTATTACGAACTTGAAGCACACAGGGGGGAAATCAAAAACGCCACTCAAAAAGAGGAAGCAGCAACACACTTGAGAGTTCCACGGGGAATACTGGTCTATCTCCAAAAGATAGCGTCCCCTCCTTAACAGTTGCAAGAATCTCTAAAGACGAGCTAGGAGTCGAGCCCTAGAGATCCTGCAAAGGCAAGGAAGAGGGCGCTCCTGTTGGAGACAGCCCAGTACGTATTGGGAAAAGTAAACATTGTGGTGATCCCATGATCACACCACAACTATGTTTCGTTTTCTAACTTTCGTGTATGAGAATAGTAAATAGCACTTAAAATTTTCACAGTTTGGACTAGCTATAGTACCCTTTACTTGATAACAATATATGTTTTAAAATTTTTTCATTGCAGTTAAAGCAAAACTTATTTCCGAATAGAATTTGTGGTCAATCGAAATTTTAAAAAAACTTTCCCAGCAGCTATTTATATTTTGCTTAAAAACTGCAACAGGTTACATTACAAGTTTAAAATTTTTAAAATGCTGTTTTTGCAACATAGAAGTTTGCACAAAATTTATCTCTTTTTTTTTACCACATAATTGGACTAAGAAAGACAAAACTGAAAAAATAAAAAACAATAAATTAATTAAAAAAAACTGGAAAAGGATTAAAAAGGAGAAAATAATTCTATTTTTGTCATACCTAGAACAAAAATTAACGGCACATCACTTTCGTATTAACATATCTCCATCTAAAGATGAAATTTTTTTTTCTTCAGCGATTTCGGGATTTTGACTTTATGTAGGGGGTAACTTCAATTAGGAAAATATCGCTGGTTCAAAGTTAAAACGACACTTCTGCACTCACTTCTAATGTTATTTGAATGAGAAGTGAGTGCAGAAGTGTCGTTTTAACTTTGAACCAGCGATATGGTACCAATATTAGCAGTGCCGTCGAAAATTTGGTCCCTGCCTCCTTATTTTTCTCTCTGCATATTTAGCCATAACTTGGAAAATTCTAAAGCGAATCGAAGAATTTTTCGCACACAATTTTAAATTTAATTTTAGTAATTTGATGTAAAAAATAATTTTAATAATAAAATATAATTTTACTAGTACCAACATTCTAAATTTCATTTCAAAGCAAATTTGTCGAGCCGTTCTTTCTTCTTGTTAGTGTAATTATTTACTTTGCTGCATGCATTGCAATAGACTAAAAGTCGACAACGCTTAGGGTACTTTAAGTACTTTAAAGGTACTATTATACTATCATATTTAAAGGGTTCTAGTACTAATATTCCAAATTTCATTTCAAAGTAAATTTGCCGAGCTGTTCTTCTTCTTGTTTGTGTAGTGTAATTATTTACTTTACATCATGCATTACAATAGACTAAAAGTTGACAACATTTTTTAGGATTAGGTGCGCCCTCTCATAAAATGCAAGAATATCTCAACAGGCACGCATTGCAATCAGCTAGATTACATCCCGATCAAGTTAATTACATTGAAGCACATGGCACGGGTACAGCAGTAGGGGATCGTATAGAGCTTACAGCTATAGAAAGTGTTTACTGTACGAGTACCAGAAAAAAACCCATTTATGTCGGCTCGGTGAAAAGTAATATCGGCCACACTGAAGCATCCTCTGGTAAGTATTTACTTATCCTTAGCTCCCAAAAAATAAAGCAGTATGATTTGAACAGTCATATCTTGCGCAATTTGGAGCGAATTTTTTTCTCCAAGTTCTAAAACAATAATTTTATTTTGTGTTATTATTTCTTAATTAAAAATTTTGCTTAATTTTATTGGATATTTTTAAAATTATAAAAAAAAAAAATAAGAATTTTTATTTTTATTTTTTATAAAAGTGTCTGAATCTCCATGAATATTTAAGCCAGGTTTATGAAATTTTGTGCAGTTATTGCAAATAGCAACCAAAGCAATCGGTATAAGTTACAAGCTTATTATTTGATTTTCTGGCATAGAGTCTTTAAAAGTATTTGTTTTCTTTCGTAATGTATTGTCAGTCCCTGAAACCTCTAAAAGTTTTAAACCTTATTGCTAAGTATGAAAAATTGCATGAAATAGTTACAAAAAAAAAAATAGTGCGTGGAGTCCCTCCGCGCGGAAGAAGTTAAACTTCGCAACCTGCGACGTTAATTGTAGAAAAATCAGCAGTCGTAAAGGATCACTAGTTCTAGTCAACGACTCTTTTTCCTGCTCCGCTCGCTTCCGTACTCTGTAATCACGGTAATATTGTGCATTTTTCCCTCGTCGACCTCTTGAACCAGTGTAAGTGCTTGTGGTTGCTTCATCGTTTCGCCCTGGAAAATGCATTTGTATTAATAATGTATGTGAATGCGTCATAATACAATTTCAGAAGAGAAAACCTAACAATCAATTGATATTCACAAGAGACGTATCTTGACGTAACCTTAAATCCGTCGCATTGTCCGTGGGATTGTTTTCACTCATTTTTTACAATTGTTATCCACTAAATTTGAAAATAAAAAATACTA
>NC_092210.1:41711869-41731724 GCF_043381705.1 Parasteatoda tepidariorum | reverse complement strand
TTTTTTTTCTTTCTACATCTACATCTAAGCACTGGAACAAATTACAATAATTAGTTCAGACTATTCCATTTCTTTAAAGCTTTACATTTTCTCGAGTTAAAGTATTTTATGAATACACGAAGAATGATAAATATGAAAAGAATTGAAAGTATACTTTTTTCCGATATGTAAAAGAGGTCAGTTAATATCAGTATGTCCTTTATATTATAATTTTTTAAAACTAACGTTACCACTGTCACTAAGATTTAAAATTTATATGTTATTGTTACTTATGCAACTTACCAATACTAGCAAGCCTGCTAAGGGATACTAAGGGAATTCAAGGCAGAGAGCGTGTTTCTTGTTTCTTCAGTGGCGCCATCTATGGCCAAGAATACGATTTAAGCCACATACATATCACATATTGTTTTTACTGGGAAGATCCATTCACACTCTATTCATTCATCCACAGATCGTAATTTTGACCTGAACCAAAAAATGATCAATTTCAAATTCAGTAGCCCCAGAGGTATTTTATTCGATTTTGTAATTTATAACCGTCATTGAACAGCACTCCAATTTTTTCATTTTGCGACTACCAATGTTCAACTCCATAACCTTGCAATTTCGAACCCAATCCAGATGACAAGGGAATCCCTGGATCAAGTATTGGGACAAATTAGCCTTTTTGGAAGACTTTTTGATGGAACTAACCCGCATTTGTGTTGCGGAGCAGAAAACTGCGAAACCCTCCCACAGTTAGCCTGACGGCAAGGGAAATTTAACCCATACACCGTCTACCACTGAGGATATTATACGTCAGCACTGTGTTCGGTGCGAGGCGGGGGCGGAATTTGAATCAGCCTGCCATTGCTGGGATTCGGACAGGGTTCACCTCATTGGAAAGCGAACGCTCTATCCTTTGAGCCACCATGAATCGCCAGAGGTATTGATTTGTTATTGGAACTCTGAGGACTTAGTGACCTGGACAGATTTAATGTTCACCTGTCACCATTTAATACACGAGCATTCTTCCACCGGCTGGATTCGAACTCGCGGTTTGCTCTCCATACTTACTAAGATATCCCGGCTATAAAAAAATTTATATATTAGATGTAATTTCATTCATACTTTCTATTGAATAACTACTAGAACATATTTCGGCAATGATAGTTTTGTTAGCAAGTCTAAAAATAAATTTTTTTAACTGTCAATACTCTTTTCTTACTACATGAGAGCTATTTAAGGAAAAAATAATAATATTACACGCTGTGATTAATAATGATAATTGCTTCCAGAATTTAAAAATATTGACGAAAAATTGCTAGAATTTAAAAATATTTACTCCTTGATAGAGTAACATATTGCCCATTAGTCTGGTTTAGGAAAATGCTTTATCGAAAATTAACCCTTTTGATAAAAAGTTGCTCCACATCGTAAGAATTTATGCTTTTCTTTTTTTCTATCGCTAGCAATATTCCCATTCTGCGAGAGTCTTTCTCAAAGTACATTTCAATCTCTCATAAAAAATGTCATAAATAGATGTTATTAGGAAATTTCGTGGTAATGCTACAGATATTCATGTACAGTGAGCGAAACAGCGTCTTTTGTGAGGAAGTTTTAGTTCGCTTACTAATCAATCTAAAACTCGCCTATGCCCGTGACATCAGTTTTCGAAATTTGTTGAATGATTAGACTGTTCTTTGCGAAATAGTGAAATAGATTTGCGGACAAAGCCTTGAGTAAAAAAAAAAGTACGTAACTGTGAATAGGTCAAAACCTAGCATGTGATATGCATGATGGTCATTGTCATATGCTACTTCTGCAAAATAATATGCATAAGGGTTTATGGAAAATATCAAAATTGCAAAACATCTTGTTCAAAAGAGATACACATTGAGGAGCACTGTNNCAATTTTCTTAAAATTCTGTATTCAACCATATTTTACTTTTCATTCCATGACTGAAAAAAAAAGCAAAATTTTCCACGTTAACTGTGGTTATATGTTGTAATTCCAAGAAAAATCTTGTTTTTTGACATTGGTGTGGCCTATGGATTCCTAACGAGCATCAAGCATTCTCAAAATTAATTGTTCATTCACTGGATAATTTAGTGTTTATTCACTGGTAAGAACTGTTCCTTCACTTGGTTATCTTACTACTTATTATTTGAGCCACCAAAAGCTTAAAACAATATTATGTAAGTTTTACATAATTTGCATTTAATATCAAATATGTCAACACCGTCATTTAGCTAAAATTACAAATTTTGAAATTTTTATGATTTTTTTAAAGGCAAGCTAAGCTTAAGTGTTCCTTCACTGGTTAGTTTACCCTACTACACAGTCCAGTCACATTAATGTGACCACCTGTCAAAAGCCAGAATAACCACCTTTGGCAGAGCGGACCGCTGCGAGACGGGCAGGAAGAAAGTCTCACTAGGTTTACTCTTGGTAGCCCCTTGGTTCATCTGGGCGGTCAGTTGCTCAACAGTTGCACGTCTATTCGTTCGAATGCATCTCCGTAGCTTTCGTTCGCCTCTGTCATCTATAGCCCGTGGTGCACCACATGTGCCACGCCGCTGATTTTGGATAGTGCCATTTTGCCATGCACGGTATACTTTTAACACGGCGGCATGCGAACAGTTCACAAAATCAGCCGTTTCCGAAATGCTTCCACACTTGGCCCGAAAACCAATAATCATGTCCTTTTGAACGTCGGAAATCGCTACGTTTCTACATTACGCCAACGATTGAAATGCTTTCCGATGCCCTAGGACATCATTTATATACACTCCACTGTAATGTGCTGGCATCTGCCTTCTGTGATGGTTATTTCACGCTGACGTCAAAAGTAGGTGGTGGTCACATTAATGTGACTGGACTGTGTATATAAACCAATTCTTTCTCAATTTTATCATTAACAATGAACATTACAATCACAATTTTGTCATATTATCGGTTGTGTCAGCCGAGATATAGTTACTCGCGTTTTTTTCCACAGTAAAATCCGCGTAATAGCACCAGTGAAATTTACTGACAGTTGCGTGAAATGCAATATCGCCTGCTTCGAAATGGTCGGTTAGATATAGACCGCAAATGAATGTCAATAACATTTATTCATTTTCAAGACTCTTTATTTTTTAGCATTTTTGATTGTTATATATTTTTAGTATTAAGTCATTTTTAGTATTTTTGATCACAGGCAGGCATAGTGACTCTCCCTTGAACTTGCTACTCCCAACATCAATCCCACCGTACCAATGTAAAAATGGATGAAAAACCCTCAACTTTGACTAATTTCGTGGTAATTATTTTTCCTGACACAAAGGAGTTTATTCATGCAAACAGAAATGTAAAAATCAATGCAAACTGGATATCTGGTGCTTTCCATCTGTTGGTGTTTTCAGTGCATAAAGTAAAAGTTGTAATTAAACGAGTGAAACTTCTTCTCAAGAGGTTTAGATTAAAACATTGAAACTTTCACCTCGAAAACGTTTAAACATTGAAGTTAAAAACTAAAGCAAACAACGTTAAAGAGCACAAAATATTCATAAAAAAAGACGGCTGTTTCGGATGCTCAAAGGGCAACCTTCATCAGTGCAACAGAAAGAAATGAGAGAAAGCAGGGTAAATATATAGAAAGGTGACGTCACAAGAGGGTTAGGAGCAACGGCCAATAGGAGGGAAGGGGGAATGGATGACGACGAATAGGAAGCAAGGAACAAAAGTTTTCTCTCATTTCTTTCTGTTGCACTGATGAAGTTTGCCCTTTGAGCATCCGAAACAGCTGTCTGTATTTTATAAATATTTATGTGCTCTTTAATGGTTTTTGCATTAGTTTGTATTTTAGCACAAAGGTCGCCCACTTGTGTATTTATTGAAGATAAATGCATCAAAAAGATGCTTTTGTATTGAAAAAAATTGTATGACATCTACCATCGTACCATAGTCAATTCACAGTCAGGTTAGAGGTGGTAGTGAAATAACATCATAGTATGGTCACTATACGCCTCTAACCTAATTGTGATTTTAGTTTCTCCTATTGTGAAAACTTATTTGTTCGCACATTTTGAAATTCTTAAGTCAAGTTTTCTTGCAGGTCTTTGTGGAGTGATAAAAGCAATTTTAGCAATGGAAGAGGGGAATATTGCTCCAAATTATGATTTCAAGAAACCCAACCAAAATGTAAAACCACTACTTAACGGAACCATGAAAGTGGTAGCAGAAGTTACGCCACTTACGTCCCCTTATATTGTAATAAATTCGTTTGGACTTGGAGGAACGATTTCACAAACTATTTTGAAGCAAAACAGTAAAACATATCCAACCAAATATATTTCAAGATCCCGAATTCCACGAATAGCACTCATTTCGGGAACTTGTGAAAGTTCTGTACAATACTTGGTTGATTACATCAAAGACAATGCAGCCTTGCCAGATGAGTTTTTCTCTCTCTTGAATAAGATATCTTTTTGTCACCCACATCTTAAGCCTTACAGGCATTTTGAGTCAAAGTGAAACATCAAGCATTAAAGTAAGTGACCAGTTTGGTCAGATCAATAGCTCACACACAATTGGACTGTATTAATTTTATACTCATTTATTTTGTACCAGCATTACAGACTCGCTCGTGAGCCCGTTACACATTAGACATACACTGCTGCTTCCAGCACTCAATTCTGCAATTAAATTCAATTTACGCTTACAGCGCCATCTATATGTTTTATGGGAAATAACACTCCCCACGATTGAAATTGCAATAAATTTCACACAATCAGCAATATAATGTTATACAGAGAAAAAAAAATATATATGAATCATACAAATAACATTGTGACATAAAGCAGACATTGAGATATAAGACTAAAGCTAATTTTCTATTTGCACAATTACTCTATGGGAAGAATACAAATGTCACGAATATTTCTTTGAAGTTGTTTGCCATTAGGTAAACTTAACTTCACTACTCTTATTTTTGTGTCACGGCCAGGCACCACCTCAACAATTCGTCCTACTAACCATTGCGTAGATGGTAAATTCTCTTCCTTTATCAAACACAGGGTTCCTATTTCTACATTATTCTTTTCAAATTTCCATTTATTACGTTCCTGTAAATTATTAAGGTAATCCCTTTTCCACAACTTCCATATTCTCTGACTATATTTATTAATCTTTTGCCAGTTAGAAAGCCTATTCTCAGTTATATCTATTAGTTGGGGTTCAGCGAGTGAGGTGATGGGCCTACCTATCAAGAAATGACCTGGTGATAGAGTTTCAAATTCATCAAACTCCGGTGATAGTGGAGTGAGAGGTCTGGAGTTCAAAACACCTTCGATTTCAGTCAAAATTGTCAATTGTCTTCTAAAGTTAAATTTTGATTGCCAATTACTCTTTTTAGGTGGAACTTAAACGACTTCACACCATCCTCCCAAATTCCCCCGAAGTTTGGTGACCTTGGTGGGATAAATTTCCAATCAATCCCTTCGTTAGTAAAATAACTGGCTAACGTCTCATCTGGGCAATTTATCAATTTCCTTAACTTCTTAATTTCAATGTTAGCACCGATAAATGTTTTTGCATTATCGGTCATAATTTTTGAACACTTGCCCCGTCTCCCAAAAAAACGTTTTAGACTGGCAATGAACGATTGAGAAGTTAAATCAGTTACAAAATCTAAGTGTATTGCCTTGGTACACAAGCAAATATAAACAGCAACATAAACCTTATTTGTGACCCCTTTTCTCTGGTTTTTGAACTTAATAGAAAATGGGCCACAAAAATCAATTCCCGTGATGTTAAATGGATAATTAGGTCTTGTACGCTCCTTTGGTAGATCAGCCATTATTTGATTACTCATAACAGGTTTGTTTTTAAAACATGTGATACAACTATGTACAATTTTCCTACAATTATTTCTACCGTTAAGAGGCCAGAACTTTTGTCGAACTTGATATAATAATGCTTGTGGTCCCAAGTGCAAATATTTTAAATGACAATATCTCAAAATTATGGTGGTTAAAGAATTCTTACCCGGTAAAATGATGGGGAACTTAGAATTAACAGGCAAGTCAGACAGAGATAATCTACCACCAACTCTCATCAGCTTATTTTCATCTAGAAAAACACACAATGAAGACAACTTACTGTTCCTCGGAACAGGCTTACCTTTTTCCAAGCTTTTGATTTCCTCTGGGAACTCACTTCGTTGTAAACATTTTAACAACCAAATTTCAGCTGCATTTAATTCACTTACTAACAAGGGACCAATTTTTCTTGCATCTGGATTTTTACAATTGTAAATGAATCTGAAAAGAAAACTCAATACATGAATAATTTTAGTATAATTGTTAGATAAGGTAAGAATTTTCTCAAAAAGGGAAGCATTATCTATAGAAATTAATGTCACTAAATGGGAATCACAGTTCTTTTTAAGTTCAACTTGGTACTCTTCTTCATGAACAGTTTGCTCCTCATAAGCGTCAGGAATGTTCTCTTTAAGGAAGTCAGGACCAGACCACCATTTTGCACTGCCAAGAAGAACGTCAACAGTCACACCTCTGCTTAACATGTCAGCGGGATTGTCTCTACTAGCACAGTGGTGCCATGATGTCTGGGCTGTCAATGCTTGAATCTCTTTTACACGGTTCGCCACAAAAGGTTTCCATCGTTTGGTTGAACTCTGAATCCAGTAGAGTACGATTTTAGCATCAGTCCAGAAAAAGCTTGTTGATTGATGTTTTCGGTCGATTACTTTCTTCACCTCTTTAGCTAATCTTGCTGCTAGCACAGCACCCATGAGTTCCATCCTCGGTAGTGTAATCTTCTTCAAGGGTGCAACTCTGGTTTTAGAAGACACAAGATTGGTAATGATTTGATCTTTGACTCGTATTTTTATGTACACGGCGGCTCCATAGGCCTTGATACTAGCGTCTGAAAATGTGTGGATTTCGACACATAAATTCTCATCACCTGTAGGACTCATCACATGTCTAGGAATTTTAAGATCTTTTAGTTGAGAAACTTCTGTACACCACTTCTTCCACGTTTTTGCAATGTCGGGTGGCAACTCTTCATCCCAGGTGATTTTCCTCTGCCAGATCTCTTGAAATAAACATTTAAATCTGATGGTGAAGGGAGTGAGAAGACCTAAAGGGTCAAATATTCTTCCTGCAGCCATTAGCAAAAATCGTTTGGTATTTTTATCCTGTTGAAGAAATTCAAGCAAGCTATCTATCTCCACGGTGATAAAGTCACTAAGTGGATTCCAAGAAAGGCCTAGGACTCGATGCAGATTTCCTTCGAGGTCCTCTGGGTGTAGTAGATCAAATCCTTCTTCATTCAATTTTTTCATAAGATTTTCATCATTCGAAATCCACTTTCTTAGGTTCATTCCAGCATCTCCCATGATTTGTTTCGCTCTTTTAGAAATTTCAAAGGCTGCTTCTTCACTGTCCTCTCCAGCTATCAAATCGTCAACGTATAAACAGTCATCAAGTACTTGTACTGTGGATGGAAACTCTTTACGGTATTTTTCTATATGCTTTTTAATGGTAGCTGCCAACAAAAATGGACTAGAATTCACTCCAAATATTACTCGCTTGAATCTGTAGATCTCTATATGTTTTAGATCCTTTCCAAAAAGAAATCTCACAGCGTCTCTGTCTCTATCACTCAAGGATATCTGGAGGAATGCTTTCTCGATATCAGCCAGAAATGCAATTCTATTTAAACGAAAATGGATCAGAAGATAAAAGATATTTGGATTCAGATTAACCCCTTGAAACAAACAATCATTCAGAGATAATTGTCCGATTCCATGTGCACTAGCATCGAAGACTATTCTCATTTTGGTGGTTAGCCTCTCCTTTTTATTGACAATCAAATGGGGCAGGTAAAACACAGGCTTATCATTTGGTTTTGAATGATCCAATACTCTCTCAATTATTCCTTCTCTCAAATAAATTTTTAAAGTTTCGCAATATTCTAAGTATAGTGAATTATCACGATTCATTCTTTTAATCAGGGAGTCAAGTCTCTTCTTTGCAATGTTGAAATTATCATCTAACTCCTGCCAGTTCCTCTTCCAAGGTAAGGTTACCTCGTACCGCTTGTTTTTAAAGCTCACAGTGTCATTAAAGTTCTTAAGGGCTTCGTTTTCGTCGATGTTTTCATTCTCGTCATTAATGCCAATGGACTCTAGCTCCCAAAATCTACTAATGGACTTTTCTAATTCCGTGTTATCCTTTATTAATCCGCAGTGAACCCTATCATAATTTTTTGTTGGTATGCTCCCACTTACAACGTAACCGAATACCGTATTTTGTAAAATTAACTTTGTATTAGGGGGTTGTATTTGCCCTATCCTCATAATTTCATAAAAATGTTCCGCGCCTATAAGTATATCAATAGGACCTGGCATGTTAAAACTTAAATCCGCCAATTTCACATCTCTTAATTCTGGGAAACTGCATTGAATTGGTTTAGATGGGGTAAAATCCATTATTCTTGGAACAACTAAAAAGTTTAAATCTAAATTAAAATTTCCCTCCTCATTTGTAATGGTAGTACTCACTCGTGATTTTATTTCTAATGACAATTCATTTAATCCTGACACTGAGGCATTTATTTTTTCTTTCCTTAAATTAAGTCTATCAGATAATCTTTTGCTGATAAAATTCGAATTCGCACCCACATCAAGCAAACCCCGGCAAGGAATTAAATTGTTTACATTATCTTTTATGTAACAAATAATCGTACTAAGCAAAACACATTTTGATTGTATTGAATTCGAATCGAAACTCGCAGCCGCAAAATATTCTTCGTTTTTGTTTTGATTAACTTCCGCACTTCTAGAAGGATTGGTAATAAATTCAGCTGCGGTGGGGGAAAGCACGCTTCGACTAGCAGTCGCCGATGCCTCATACGGTTTTTTCTCAGGAGAGAAATGCAAAGTCACGTGATGACGCCTTTTACAATTCTGGCAAGAATACTTAGATTTGCAATTTGATACTCTGTGGTTATTTCCTAAGCAATTAAAGCATAATTTATTAGTTTTAACAACTTCTACTCGATCATTTATGGATAAGTTTTTATAAGCAGGGCAGTTATATAATGGATGATTTTCACTACACGATAAAACACATTTAGAAATTTTAGCATCTGACAAGAATACTCGCGAAGCATTTTTTGAGTGGGGATTTTTTACGTTTTCTAAACTATTGACTAATTTTTTCCCACGCGATGTGTAGTATAGATCGATCTCTTTCGATAATTGAGAGGGTTTGAACCAATCGTCTCCCTGTTTCATACTTATATGGTATGCGGTATCTTTGTCAAGTGTTTGATAGATTTTGTCGGATACGATTAACTCTTTTAATGTTTCGAAATCCGACACCTTCCTTAATTTCAAATAATAATCATAATTTGTTATCAATCGAGACGCGTATTGTACGTGTGTTTCGTTTGGTTGTCGGAATGTATTTTTGAAATGTTCTAAACACGATTGAGGGGTGGGCTCAAATTCTCTTATTACGATTGATTTTACTTTAGAATAATCATTTAACTCGTTATCTTTTATATAAGTAATCACGTTTGTGGCCTTTTCTCCTAATAAATTTAACAGAATTTCTGCCTTGTATTTCTCGGGTACACTTTTAGAGTTAAATGCCCTTTCTAAGGATGAGAAAAAATAACTCCAACCTTCAGGTCTACTAGGAACTTTAACTGTTAGAGTCCGGACACTTTTGACGAGTGAATCCAGCGATTCAGTACTTTCGGAGTTCTCAAATTTGTTTTCGTTTCGCAGTTTAGCTAGTTCTAATTCTGCTTTTGTTCTCTCAAACTTAAATTTTTCTAACTGTAACAACGATTCCTTTTCTGCTTTTCTATCATTAATTATAGTATTTGCTATGTCAGTAGCAAGTTCTGGCTCTTTAACAAATGTTTCGTTGTTTTTTATTAAGTTCGTTAGCTCAATAATAGTCATAGTCTCAGTAACATTTTCACCTAACTCAATGGCAATTTGCCTTAAATCCTCTTTTTTCGCTCCTTTAAACATAGTTCATATTTATATAAAGTCAATGCACAATTTATCTCAATCAAATTTCAAAACTGGTACATACCTTTTAAGTGATGAAATTCGTATTTTAATCCATAGGTTTTAACTCACCTCCGTTCTCTGAGGACCATTTGGTCAGATCAATAGCTCACACACAATTGGACTGTATTAATTTTATACTCATTTATTTTGTACCAGCATTACAGACTCGCTCGTGAGCCCGTTACACATTACACATACACATACACTACTGCTTCCAGCACTCAATTCTGCAATTAAATTCAATTTACGCTTACAGCGCCATCTATATGTGTAATGGGAATTAACAGTAAGGTTTTTATCAAATTTGTAAATAATGCTATTTTTTTAAAAACTAAGTGTTAGCATCTGCAACAGAACAAATATCATACTTTTTGTATAAGGTTAGGATTTGGATCAAATAAAGTTAATTAATACATGTTCAGTAATGAGTGTCCATAGTGTATATTCTTAGAGCTTTTGTGAAAAAGAAAGTCTAAAAATTATACAGGGTCACAACAATGAGGGTAGCAAATTTTTATTAAACTACCGAAATCTAATGAATCTCTAATCAGATGGATGAAGCTGAAAGTGCAAAACCAGTTTCATTGCCGAAGGTAAAAGATATGAGTTGAAAGATGAGTCCTTTATCATTATCTACTTGAAGCGGTTTTAGCACAAATTCAACGAGAGACTTGAAAGTGTCGTAAGTTGTTTCGTCCCATATTTTTATCTCTTCCTGTAATGGGATACCTGCAAGTGACGTAGTGTGGATATCTCGATCCTGATTGGTTGTTGAAACGTAGCATTTGTATACGTTAGCAACTGTTCTTTCCACTCTATTACGAGTAAGCCAAGCCCGTCAAGTATCAATTCTCTTGAGTGACACATTCTAAATTCTTTCCTAAGGAATCTTTCACAAAGATTTCAATTCTACCACCATATATTTATGCAGAGATATAACACAAAGACAGGTACGAAGCCATGTGAAACATAAGCAAACTAGTTATGCATTGAAGTTGCCAGATGCACAAAACAAAAATATATCACGTTTAAAATAAAATACATGAACAAATAATAAATCTAAGTTAAGTAAAAGAAGTAGACGAGTAAGAATTATATTTCAACTAATTCGATGTGCGATAAGAGTCTGTATTTAAAAGCATATCGTGAATTAACATTCTAACTTATGTAGTTCAACTAATTAGTTCAACTTTAATATGCCATTTTGCTCATAAAGATTAGCTAGAGCTGATGTGAAAGGTCACTTGTGTGGGTATGGAGTTCTTCTTCTTGAAGTGCAAGTACCCAATTCTTCATTAACAAGGTTTTTTGAAGCTCTTTCACCAAGGAAAATAAATAAAAAAAACCGCGGTTTAAGTGCTTTATACTTAGAGCAAAGTTATCATTTTACACTATATATAACATCTTGTCGCGAAGAATTATCTAGGCTTTAGAATGGACAAATAGCTTAAATATTTTAAAAGTTATTAAAGATTTTTAAAAATTGTCAATTCGGTGACAATTTTCCACTGAGATAAAAATTATCAAAATCACTGCCTTATTCCCAGTTTTTTTGCATTTTTTTTTATTCCAGATAATGTAGCATTCGAGTAAGTTAAGTATTAAAAAATTAGGCCTCAAATGCTTTTCATTTTCACTAAACTTTGTCTTTTGTCCAAATTGACGTCGTGCGCCATTTTCAGAATAAGCTTCGAGAGCGCTGGTAATAGATAGGTTAAACTTGACCTAACAGTTATGAGTAACAGTTGCAAACTCACAGCAGTTATGAAAATGGCATATCATTCGCAAAAAAGCTTCATTTCATATTACGGCAGAGCCTTTGAAAAGCAGCTTTAAGATTTTTAGGTAGTAGTTCATTTACGTCCCACTAGAGCTGCACAATGGGCTATTGGCGAAGGTCTGGGAAACATCCCTGAGGATGTTGATCCTCTGCAGAGGGGGTGGCGCCCCCGCTTCGGTAGCCCGACGACCTGCACGGTAGAACAGTTTAACGAGGACCAATACCGCTCACCATCGGTCCCTGCGCAGACTGATCCAAGTGGTCACCCACCCGCACACTGACCGCAGCCAGTGATGCTTGACTTCGGTGATCTGCTGGGAACCGTGTCTTAGCGATCAGTCCACTGCGGGATCTTAAGATTTTCGAAGATCTGAATCAAATGTTCCTGTTTTAGCACTGCATAGAGGAGCAAAGACCAGTATGGTTTCTATATTCTGGCATGGGAGGACAGTGGAGGGGAATGAGCCAACAACTAATGGAAATCGATGTTTTTGCTTCATCCATGAGGAAATGTGCAGAAGTTATAAAGCCTTATGGTTTGGATCTCTTCGAAATAATTAGTTCGGATTCAGATCTACTGGAACAAGATAGGAATATTCTACCAGCATTTGTCGCAACCGCAGCTATACAGGTAAGGATGTTACTGATTTAAAATAGGGTGTTCTGTAATAACAATTATTTACATATATTTTTGGATTTTTCACGAAAAGGAAGTAAAAAAAGATAGAAAATATGTTAGGGGTGGTAAAAGCCATCGAAATTCGCCGAATCACGAGCGCGGAAAAACATCAAAACTAGTTTGATTGTCTGAAGGAACTTTTAGATGTTTATAGTAATCGCAATTCAACTCCATTCTACATTTTTCCACAATAAAACTGGATTTTTAGCCCCTGCTTCTCAGTGTAGATCAATACATTTCTATATCAATTATGTTCAAATAGAATAAAAAATTTTAACTTTCCTTTTAAATTTTTATTGATCAAACGCGTGTATCGTAAGAAATGAAATTAATAACTAGAATGATTTATAATATGTTACATTAAACTAATTCGATAAGAAAACAAACAGATAGGCATATTCTGTTAGTGATGTACGCCAGAACATATTATAATCTTTTTTAAATATCAGTACTAAAGAATACTGCTATAACAAAACTTTAAAACATATTCATTTCAATACCTTTAATATCATTTACTTCGCGTACTTACAAACCTATTTGTTACAAAAGCCCTTAATAGTTTGCCATATGTTGAAATATCGCAATATAAAGAGGTTTAAGTTTGCTTTTAACAGTATTTTACTCATTCATTGAAATTCTATTGCATAACATAATAATAAAGAAAATTTTGAAGTTATTTTTCGGACAATTTATGAAGGGCTTGGAATAGCATTCAATGACACTCCCAGACAAATCTGACTTATTTTATTGACCAACCTAGGCAGATGGTCTGGTTGCAAAGTATGTTTTTTATACTGGATAAATTCGGTTTTTGATAATAAAAATCTACTTGGGCAGGTGGTGTACATTTACATATTTCATTGTGCTATAAGGGGCCGGGATAGCCTGGTAGGTAGGGCACTGGGCCCATGTCCGAGAGTTCGTGGGTTCGAACCCCTCCGGCTGAAGACTCCCCGTGTAGTAAATGGTGACTGATGCATGTTAAATGTGTTGGGTCGCGAAGTCCTCCTTGTTCCCATAACAAATCAATACCTCCGGGGGTACTCGATTGGAGATCGTTCGCTCTCTGATTCAGGTCAAAATTACGATCTGTGGATGAATGAATGGATGTATCTTATAAAGGGTGTGACGTATGGGTGTGGCAGAAGTCGAATTCTTGGTCACAGATGGCGCCACTATAAAACAAGAACAATCGCACCCCTCTGCCTAAACAGGCATACGCAACAACAACAACTGTGCTATATTTTTCGAGTTTCTGCCATGTTTTTCCAAAAGAAAATACGGAACTTAAGAAAACAATAAAAAAAATAGTCCTTGTTGAAATAATAACTTCGAATAAAAATAATGTGAAATAAATATTCAAAGAAATAATAATAACTAATAATCGATATTTCCCTAATAATTTTATTGTTTTAGTTGATATTATCATTTGCTATGTTGTGTAATAAGTTCACATGGTGCGGATCATAGGTGTTGCTAATTTTTGACAACTACCATAAACCAAGCATTTCGCTTACATGCAATTATCTTCAGAACTGATCCTAATAACAGAAGTTTAAGTGATTCAAAATTTCCCATCAGACTATATTTTTTTTTAGATAACTTCTAAACGTTTCTTTTTTTCGACTGCAAGGAAATTATTATTAATTTTGACTGCCTAATATTATCTAACATTTTAGATTTCTCTAAGTGACGTTTTACGACACATTGGCATACGGCCTGATGGCTTAACAGGTCACAGCACCGGTGAAGTGGGAGCTAGTTATGGAGATGGTTGCTGTACTTTAGAAGAAACGATGTTATTGGCTTTGAATAGAGGATTATCAGTTAAAGAAGCAATCAATGAAATTGCTTATGGGTCTATGGCTGTTACAAGTATGATGCAACACTCTTTTCTTTCCATTACTGTTAAAAAATACACATTTGGGCACTTAAATAAAATTGATTATATTTCTGGATTCTCATAGATCTTTCTTGGAAAGAAGCGCTTGAAATGTGTCCAGAAAATGTATTCCCAACCTGTAATAATTCAGATAGCTTGGTTACACTTTCCGGACTGAAGAATGACGTCGAAAATTTTGTAGATCAACTTAAGAAGCAGAACCGTTTTGCTAGAATTGTAAATTGTTATGGTTTAGCCTTTCACTCGAAATATATATATCCTGCAGCTGAAAGACTGAGACTCAAAAAAGTAAGTTCAAACCCTTATTTCAGGAATTTCAATCTAATCATTACTTCTTATTTCTCTCTAAAGAACTCGTAATGGATGTCGCTATTTTGAGTGTTCAGCTTAACGTTACATTTTACTTAGCTGCAGAAAAACTATAACACTTAAATATTTAAAATTAATACTAATTGCTATAGAAGATTAGACATATGTGGAATCAAAAAAAATTTGATTAACAGCATAATAATGATTTCAAATAAGTTCACGGTTTAATTTTAACAGAAGCTTAATTTTTTTATCTTTAAGAAGCTCTACTTCAAAAGAGTTAATTTTGCAAGTAACCTTTTTTTTTTTAAAAAAAAACAAATTCACAAAGATAACAATTTTTGTCAAATCAAATTAAAAGAGTCTCAAAACTTGCAAGAACTGTGTGTAAATTTGTTAGAAATAAGAATAAAACCATTTTAACTAGTGAAATATTAGTTAATTCTTATAAGTTGTGTTTATTCTTATAAAGTTTTTGCTACAGGGTTTCAAATCCTGGATTTTAATTCATAAATATTAACCGGTTTCACATTATTTTCACTTATATATACTAGCTATCTCCGGCGACCAGTTGGTCATCGAAGATGGCTTGTATATACACTGGTTATCATAAATTAAGGAAAATTCACAAAAATCGCGATAACTCTTTNTCTCTTCCGTATAACATTTAAATTTTAGAATTTCAGTGATGATCATTCACTTATAAGGTGTGTTTTTTAAAGATATAATTTTGTAAAATTAGTTATAAGCCGCATACATATTTTTATGTCCACACAAGATTTTGTAATCACGAGAATATATCCACGCAAGATTTTCATAGTTAATTTTTGTAAAGATTATTTTATCTAATTACTTATCTTTAAGTAAAACTGCTTAACTTTAACTAAAGTGCTTTATGTAAAAAGTACTCATCCTCCTCTCTTCTGTTTATAAATATAAGCACTATAGGGTTAAATGTTCCAATTAAATTGATTGGAGAAAATTACTCAATAACTAGAAAAATGAAAGAATTTAAGGAAATGTCTGGAGTACATTAATTGGTTATCAACAGAGGATTGGATCTGTTGTTGGTATAAAGTGAATATTTTCAAATGACGTCATCACAGGTAACTCGGAACAGATGTCGATTCAGAAGCCGATCAGGTTCAAACCACACGCGTGACGTTGCTTTCAGGTATCCGATTAAAATCTGTTTCAAATCACTTGGTTATGCATTATCATTTCACTTTTTCTCGAGTTTTAAGTACCCGATTACATATACTGAATGCGAATTATTTGTACGTAAAATACTTTCCGAAAGAAGATTAAAAATTAAAACTAATATTATAAAAAAAGCTGAAAAAAAGTCTGCTTTTAAAATACTGTTTCTAGATAAGATGAACAATATATGGTAAAAAATATAAACAGAAAGCAATTACTTCCAAGTAATATATGTGTTTTAAAAATAGGTCAGTTCCAATAAATGTCCCAAAAGTTATTAAAAATAACAAACTTTTCAGCTAAATCTTTATTCTGCGAACAAAGCAAATTTTGCTTTTAAAAGACAAATGGACTTGAAATCAAATTATCCATGCCACTTCAAATCAACCTCTAAAGTGACTGCTGCACCGAATTTTTCTAGTTTGAAAAGTTTTATACGTATAGTAATATAACTTCATACGACATTTCTTAAGATAGAAAGGAAATAAAAGGAAATTCCAATAAAATAAACCATCACAGTAACTTACTCTATTATACGAGCGCAATTTATCAAAATAAGCTTTTTCTAACGCTGTGTGAGAGCTGTTTTTATTGGTTGACTTTATGTTTATGCTGGCTTTATATAACAATCAAACGGTTTGGCTTACTTTTGAAAGAGTTATCGCTATTTTTGTGATTTTTTCTTAATTTATGATAACCAGTGTATTTTAAATTTAGATCAAGAAAACTTATATAAATTATAAGGAATATACTGCAGTTTACATCCTTCAACTGGCACCGTATTGGAAATTAAAATTTAGTTCTATATGTTAAACCAATGGTTTTGTTTCTTTGTTAATTAATAAATAAAAATTAACTATTTAATACTGATGTTTGGACAATGTGCATATTTTTCCTTATATCGTAAAGGTTACTCGTAAAATTTGAATTTAGTTTCACATTTCGAATCGATGAAGGCAATAGTTTCATTTATGTTTGTTTACTTTCATAGAACTCAAATATCAGATACAAAAGTTTAAAAATGAATATTTTGCCACACATTTTTGTTTTTTTTCTTAATTATGCATAATATAATCATGGATATTTTCATTGTTTGTTTGAGCAAATAATTACAGTTCTTTAAAAAAAGTTGTTAATTCTTTCCGCTCCCAAGTGGAAGTAAAAGTGTTTAAAACTAGATCAGTTCCAATATAGGCCAGTATATGCTATTAAAAATGATATTTTTTACAGGCTATAAAGGTACCCAAAAGAAGAACGAAACGTTGGCTGAGTACTTCTGTACCTGAAGCTGAGTGGGAACATTCTGAATGCCAAATTGTTGGTGACGATTATTTCGTAAATAATCTTATTTCTACAGTTAAATTCAACGAAGTACTGAAGAAAATTCCTCTAAATGCTATCACTATCGAAATTGGTCCACATGGCTTGCACACACCAACATTAAAAAGAGCTATCGGTGAAAAAGTTACAAGTATCGCTACGATGAATAGAAATGACCCCAATAGTATCAGTTTTTTCTTGGAATCCATTGGAAAGTATGTATGATTCTTTTTATTTTTTTATTTTTTAAACATTTTTAGATGAGATTAAGAATGTTATATCAATTATTATAATTGTTATTATTGCTTTGATACATAAAATAGACAGCTAATATCTAATAGACAGCAGTGTAGCTTATTGACATTTGCTGGGGAAAAAAAATAAAATAGAAATTCACCAAATCTTGAATGCCAGGAAAATTACATATTACCTTAAAAGTTTAAAAAACAGTCATTTTAAGTTAATAGTAAGTAACTCAACTTAAGCCTTTATGTTAGATAGACCATAAATTGCATAAATTAATTCTTTTTATCTACTATTTTTAAGTATACAAAACAGTCAATGCTAGTGCAAAGTCATTTTAAAATGCTAACAGCAATGCTATTTATTAATTTTTTTTAAAAGAAAGTTCTTTTAGTATTATAGTATTAGATCTTGGAGCAAGGGACAGTGAATATCATGTTTCGTGAGAATAACCCACAAATGTTTAGTTTGCAGAGTGATGCGCAGGTAGCCAGTCTTTATTCTGAAAAGGTTTCAAAATTAGTTAAAAAGTTTGTCAATTGATGGCGCTATTGATAGGAAGAAAAATACAAAACTATATTTTTCTGCATGCCAGACACCTTGAACCATGAATATTTTCACGAGCATAATTTTGTCTTAAGGCTACCAAATTTTGTAAATACATTGTGTAACTATTTCAAAAACATTATCTTAAAGATTTTTCTATTCAGTATTGCAATTTCTTGACCAACTTAGATACCAATTCCGACTCTTGATGAGAATTAATAACCTTTTTTTTCTAAATTGAACTCAACAAACCACGTTAGCGCGAGAAGCCCGGTTGTACGGAAAATTAGTTATTGTCGATAGCAACACGCTTGCATGTTCGAATTTTGTACCATAGACTTTTCAATTCCGATGTTTTTTTTTACTTACTAGCTATTTATTCCCAAAACATTCGTGATAAATTAATTTATGAAACACAATTTTACTGAACTTAAACTTAATCTAGATTTGTAATTTAAATGCATATTACAAAAATTCAATTCGAAGAATCAAAGTGATGTTTATGGAAATGTGCTTTACAAAATAGGCAATCCGATGAAAGTGTTTCCAATCGAAATCGTTTCGCAGTGAAATTTATTTCGGTTAGTTGGTAATAAACGCCCAGCTAAGTTTTCCCCAGACACCCGCTCCCTTGCCACCATTTTCGTAGTTAAAAAATACTATGAAAATTAGAATAAATTCTATTGGGTTCATGTTGGTGACAGTTTAACATATCAGAATCTTCTATGCTTACTGAAAAATTATACCATGTGATTTATCTGCCCAATAAGAATTGCTCATCATTTCATGCAGATTTGTATGTACATAGATATTTTGTAGATATAGAAAAATGAGGCTAAAAAGCAAATGTTTCAAAATTATTTTAATAGGAATATTATTAATTGCATACAAATAACAAATTCATATTTTAATGAATTATAAAACTGTTTGATTGACCATTCTCTTAATAGTGTACTTGAAATCTTCGAGAATCAAACTTAATTAAAAATGTTATCCATTATAAAATGCCATGTGATATGTTAATATAAGGTAAGATTGAAAGACAAGGAATTTAGTTCATATGAAATAAAATTGGGAAGCAAGAAAATATTTAAAAAAAATTTTAATAAACAATTCGCGATCGCAACGCTTGAATACGCCCTTTAGCGGGAGCCTGCAAATATCAGACATTAATTTATCACGTTTTCATTTAGTTCCATCAAAATCATTGGCAGAGTCAGACGCCATTTTCTTAGTAGCAAATAAAAATAAAAATTTCCCTAAGGAAAAGCCGAAGAACTTGAAAAAATCTCCAGAATATTGAGATATCTTTCAGACCCAGAACACGCCGAACATTTGAAGAAAAATTTCTCAATAATTTTTAACTTCTATTATCAACAAACTTGCAACTGATAACTTCCGATTTCGCTATCGCATACTGTGTGTGTGTATTAAGGTAAAATGCAGTTCTTCTGTCTTCAATTCATTACAAATTAAAGTGACGTCAACATTGCTTTCGTCATTCCAATAAATATTTATGAATTCAGAACGTACAGAGCTGTAATAGTTATAGAGTATTCTTCTTCGTTATAGAATGGTATATATTTCTGTATCCATAAAATTCGGAAAACAACAATAAAAAAATATCCAAATTACTTGAAATAGTGCCATTTGTGCTGATTCTTAATTAATTTTTATCGTTTTCTTGGTAAGTATTTTTTAGTTTTGAAAGAATAATTTCAACTAGAATTCAGCTATTCTGTTTTTAGCTACATATAATTCATTTTAGGAAAAACGAACCAATATCGTGTAGTAT
>NC_092210.1:41708881-41710395 GCF_043381705.1 Parasteatoda tepidariorum | reverse complement strand
TGTCGACGAAATGACCCTGTCGACGAAATGGCCTGTCGACGAAACAACCCTGTCGAGGAAACGGCCTGTCGACGAAATGACCTAGTCGATGAAATGGCCTGTCGATGAAGTGGTGTCGATGAAATGGCCTGTCGATGAAGTGGTGTCGATGAAACGGCCTGTCGATGAAGTGATTGTCGATGAAATGAATGCGACTTTGCCGTTGTACCAGCATAGCCGCTTTTGACCACTGTTTGGGACACTTATTGTTATCACATGCCATTAAATTTGCTTTTGTAACTTAACTTCATCGTTCTTTGTGTGTTTAAGAACATAAACTTTGACGCCCTCTAGCGGTTTTGGGTTTTGTTTTCGACCATGCTTTCTTTGATAAAAATTGTTTGTCTGGGTGTGTACTATCACTTCCTAAAATTTTTCCCATCTTTTTAGAATCACCCTGTATATCGTTATTATTACTTTGAAGCCTAAAATAAAGAGATTCTGATATAAATTTTGGGAAGTAATAATTTAAAGCTCTCATCATTAAGTATGACTTATTATCATTCGCCTTATTAAATATATTATTATTATTTTTTAAAGCTTAAAGTAATGAGATTCTTGTATCAATTTCAGAAAACAATGACTTAAATCTAGAATTATTAAGTGTGACTTATTAATCGCATCATTACATATATTATTATTACTTTAAAGCCTAAAATAAAGAAATTTTGGTCTAAATTTTTGGAAGCAATAACTTAAAACTTGAATCATTAAGTATAACTTACAATTCCACACAACATTAAATACATTATTATTATTATTATTATTATGAAACATAAAATAAAGAGATTATGGCATCATAAAATTGGAGTTTTAAGTTAATAACTTAATGAAACCGATTACTTAGAACTAACATAAAACTCGCATCATGAAGTGTGACTTACTATAACTCGCCTCAGTAAATATATTATTATTATTTTTCAAAGCATAAAATAATGAAATTCTAGTATCAATTTCAGGAAACAATAAGTTAAAACTCGAATCATAATGTATGATTTACTGTTATTCGCATCATTAAATTTATTATTATTATTATTTTGAAGCATAAAATAAAGAGATTCTAGTACCAATTTCCGGAAGCAATAGGAATCATTAAACAGGACTTTTGCACCCAGTTGTCTCAAAAATAATTGCCGATTTGAAGAATCATTAGAAAATCGAATGTGATATAAATGTTTGATTTGCGGAGTGATGCGCAGGTAGCCAGTCTTTATTCTGAAAAGGTTTCAAAATTAGTTGAAAAGTTTATCAATTGATGGAGCTATTGATGGAAAGAAAAAAACAAAATGATATTTTTCTACATGCCAGACACCTTGAACCATAAATCACAAGCATGATTTTGTCCTCAGGCTACCAAATTTTGTAAACGCATCGTGTAACTATTTCAAAAACATTAATTTAAAGATTTTTCTCTTCAGTATTGCAATGCCTTGGCCAACTTAGATACTGTTAAATTATATCTAAAATTTATGTTT
>NC_092210.1:41706944-41708381 GCF_043381705.1 Parasteatoda tepidariorum | reverse complement strand
CCAAGTATCTTTAGAGTACAGATTTATTAGATACCAATTCTGACTCTTGATGAGAATTAATAACTTTTTCTTTCTAAATAGCACTCAACAAACCACGTTTGCACGAGAAGCCCGGTTGCACGGAAAATTAGTTATTGTCGATAGCAACACGCTTGCATGTTCGAATTTTGTACCATAGACTTTTCAATTCCTATGTTGTTTTTTTTATTTACTAGCTATTTATTCTCAAAACATTAGTGATTAATTAATTTATGAAACACAATTTTACTGAACTTAAACTTAATCTAGATTTGTAACTTAAATGAATATTACAAAAATTCAATTAGAAGAATCAAAGTGATGTTTATGGAAATGTGCTTTACAAAATAGGCAATCCGATGAAAGTGTTTCCAATCGAAATCGTTTCGCAGTGAAATTTATTTCGGTTAGTTGGTAATAAACACCCTGCTAAGTTTTCCCCACCACCCTTGCCACCATTTTCGTAGTTAAAAAATACTATGAAAATTATAATAAATTCTATTGGGTTCATGTTGGTGACAGTTTAACATATCAGAATCTTCTATGTTTACTGACTGAAAAATTATACCATGTGATTTATCTGCCCAATAAGAATTGCTCATCATTTCATGCAGATTTGTATGTACATAGATATTTTGTAGATATAGAAAAATGAGGCTAAAAGGCAAATATTTCAAAATTATTTTAATAGGAATATTACTAAATGCATACAAATAACAAATTCATATTTTAAAGAATTATAAAACTGTTTGATTGACCATTCTCTTAATAGTGTACTTGAAATCTTTGAGAAGCAAACTTAATTAAAAATGTTATCCATTTTAAAATGCCATGTGATATGTTAATAAAAGGTAAGATTAGAAGACAAGGAATTTAGTTAATATGAAATAAAATTAGGAAGCAAGAAAATATAAAAAATTTTTTTAAATAAACAATAATAAACAACGGCAAATATTTAAAGCGAAGCTTTCTATTTCTTTATTTTCTATTGCCGCCCTTTTTCATACGAATGTTAAACTTTTCTGCGCTGTGATAAAATTAAACTTATGCGAACCTTACATTAAAAACTAACCTAACACCCTTTCTTATTCCTACATCCAAAGTAAAACATAATAACTCAAAATTTTACAATTTTGGTGCTCCTCATTCTAATATTATAAAAAACTAGTGGGCTGCGCCTCCTGCTCGCTTCGCTCGCTACTAACTTAGGTACATTGCAAATGCACAAAATTCTAAGAATTCAAAACAATCATTCAAATCCATATAAAAACTATTTTTTTAAAAAAAAATTGCATCTTTTTAGTAAATACTAAGTCATTAAAATAAATTTGAATTCAAATAAATGACATGTAATTCGTTAAACCTATTAGAAATGTGCTATAGTATAAAACTAAGGCCTACAATTTCTAAAACTGATAT
>NC_092210.1:41704036-41705875 GCF_043381705.1 Parasteatoda tepidariorum | reverse complement strand
ATATATCAGAGATGAGCATTTGTAATTCAGAATAATGAATAAGGAATCATGAATAATTATATTCAAAATCTTCCTGAATAATGAATACAGATTTATTCAACAGTCAGAAATATTTTGAATAAAGAATAAATCATTCATTATTCTTTTTTCATTAGTCAAGAATAACTGAATAATTTCACTGGTAAACAAAAATGGGCACGTACAACTCTAATTAACTACGATTGTGACTACTACAAATAAAACATACATGGTAATTAATTACTTGTAATTATTTTATAAGTTACAAGTAACGATTTCAGGTAAAAAGTGATTACAATTACCTGTAATCACAACAAAATGCGATAACTGGCATATGGTTACAAGTGACTGAAATTTTTTTTTATAAACAATCAATGTAATCAATATGTATTATTATAATCAGTAATTTTTACCAGCAATCATAATCTAACGATCAATTACAGGCAATCACAGCTATTGTATCACAGGAATCAATTACAGGCAATTACAGCTATGTAATCAATTATTTATAATTGGGATTACTATTTTCAATGTATGAATTTATGTAAGCATAAATGTAATTAACTACGCATAACTGTAATGCATAACTGTAATTACGTGCATATACATATATTAGACATACACATGTTAGTCCGATGATTGTATATATGTGCAATGTATGCATATCTAAATATAATTACAATACAATGTATAAAATTTACGTAAGTTATCTAAATTTCAAAACTTTCATTATTACAACCACTAATAACAACTAAAGCAATTTAAATGATTTAATCAAACGATATTTAAAATCAATTGTCAGTTTTTATTGTTCTATATCATTTAAAAAATATTTGAATAAAAAATCCTTTTCAAGTATTTTTATAAAATATTTAAGGAAATTTACTTTTATCTAACGTAATAATTCATAGTTCTGAAAAATGTTTAAATGGCAAAAAAGCGTTTAATTTTTTAAGTTAAAATTTTATTTAGATATTAAAAATAAGTTTATCGTTTGCTTTCAAAAACTATAAGAAATTGTGTTTTTATAGATGTTGGAACAAAATTTAAAATGAACTTAAGTAACTAAACTGTCATAAACTACTTTTTAGCACAACTAAGTATAAGAACTTATAAAACAATAATGTTACGCTGGAGCAAGTTAAAATAACATAAAAATAAATATTCATACTTTTCTTAGTTTTATGGTTAAATTCCTAAAATAAGACGTTTAAGAGCATACGATGTTTTGCATCTCGTTATAGACAAAGACATCTCCTTATGGGTAAAGGCACAGCCCAGGTGGGTAAATAGTTCGATTTACATACACTTAATGTGCGTACATACTTTGTAAATACATATATTTCTTGCAGATGCTCACTTTTATTCATTATATGCACTAACGTGCATGCATACATTGGATATACATGCGTATAATGCAAGATGATACAAACATTTTTGCACATACACACGTACACTCATACTTTACACACATATTTTGATGATGTACATAGATAAGTGCGTTCCTACATAAGAACATACAATACACGTACAAACCATATATGTCTGTACATGAATGTTATATGCATAAATATGTACATATATCTTAAGAATAAAAAAGATCTTACGCTCACATACAATGCTCGTACATACCTACATTTATACTATGAATGTACTTTGTTGTATAAAAACACGTATATATATATATATATATATATATATATACACAGTACAGACCCCGCAATCCGGAAATCAGAAAACCGGAAAACCAAAAAACCGGAACGAAATTCGATAAATTTTCCCACCATTTAAAAAAAAAAAAATTTTTTCCTCATAAGATTT
>NC_092210.1:41618569-41703952 GCF_043381705.1 Parasteatoda tepidariorum | reverse complement strand
CAGGTTCACCCATTCATGGCAACAGTTTTTCCTGCGGGGGATGGTGTTTACCAACAGGATAATGCACTATGTCATAAGGGTCGAATCATCATGGATTGGTTCGAGGAACATTCCAGTGACTTTCAAGTCATGTCTTGGCCTCCAAATTCACCTGACCTTAATCCAATAGAGCATTTGTGGCCCTACTTGGAAAACCAAATTCATGCTGCCACGCTACTCCCTCGCAATGTGATGAAATTGCAGGACCAGTTGGTGAGCGATTGGTACCAGATACCTCAGACTACCTATCAGCACCTTGTGGTATCAATGACAAGGCGGGTGCTAGCAGTTTTGAGGGCTAAAGGTGGTCCTACATGTTATTAGCAGGGTGGTCATAATGTAACGGCTCTTCGGTATATATATATTGCCTCTACATACGTACATAGAAAGTTATATACATGTTTACATGTATATTATATGCAAAATTATGTACGTGCGATGTATGTACAAAAAGCGTTTTTGCATACATTGTATTTAAATCTGTAAATTCGTACATATATCTTATATGCATATGTACTAACATACATGTACATGCATACGTACAAATAATGAATGAGTTTAAAATATATCTGTGTATAAGCGATTATACGTATGCTACATACACATATGTACGTCTACATGCATACGAACTTACATGCATTGCTCGTACATTAATAAATTGTATTTATATACGTACGTTCATTCTATGTACAGAAAAATATGTTAACACATACAGACATGCATAATTCATGCAAACTGAATAAGCATATAGTATGCAATCGTAATTACTTGTAATCGTATGTTTTAATTACATGTACTCGCAATTACTTGCAATCACGATTGCATGTAATCATAATTATATGTAATCATATATTTTGATTACTCAATCATAATCACATATAATCTTATTCGTGTATTTTTGTACGTATTTTTGTATGTAATTCTACGTTTAAAAGTCCTCATTTAGTAAACCAAACAATAGTAAACTGAACAATTCATTTACATATACAATTTATGCATTTCTTTAAAAGTATTCAAATACCTACAATCCCTATTACAATGTAATCAAACCCACTTGAAAATATGATTACATCTACTTGTGTTGTAATCATATAAATCACATTTTCTTGAATTTAAGATTACCTGCAATTGTTAGATTATGATAACTTATAGTTATGATTTTTGTAGTCTTACTTTATGATTACAAGTAGTCACGATAGCTTGCAATGCCAGGGCTTGATTATTTGTAATTCTGATTATCTGTAATCACTTTTTGTTGTGATTATAAATAATCATAGCCGCTGGTAATAAGAAATAATAATTATTTGTTACTGTGATTACTTGTAATCATGATTATTGCAAGTAGTTGAATTATCTATAATTAATTACATTTGCAATCGATAACTGTAATTGACGCGCAACTTGCAGTGAAAATGGCAAATGCTTGCATTTTTCGCTGGTTATTCGAAATTTTATTCAGAAAAATTAGTCATGACTGATGAATTTATTCATCAATCATTATTCAAAAATGTTCATAATGAATTATGAATAATGACTAAATTTGAATAGGATTAATCATTCAGAATAAGTTTAGTCATGAATAAAATTTCCGTGAATGATGCCCATCACTGATATATATATACATACACACACAAATGTCTCATAGAAAAAGACTAACGAATAATGATTTTTATCAGTATTGTTTTGTTGCATATGTTGGCGCAGTATAATAAACGTTGATGACGAAAAAAAAATATTCTTAAACATTTAAAACTTAACCGCAAGCTATTTTTTCCTGTTACAGTTTTCGTACTTTTCAGAACTAGGAACTACCGAATCATATTTCTAATTTTTTTTTCTTTTTTTATAATACATAAATAGATGGTTACGATACGGATAGTAATTTTGCTTAGTTTCTCAAGTCGCTTATAAATGTACTCTTCATAAATATTGACAACGTATTCAATTCTTACCATTTTCTCATTGCATCGGAATAAAGGTAAGTAGTTAAAATTGATTTATATCTGATGATTAAGTAAAAGTTTAATATTCTAATTTAGTATGAATTGTTTTTAGTTTTTTTAAAAAAAGTCGATCAGTTTAGCAATTTTAGGCCTTATTTAGCAAGCACATTAGAAAATTATGTAAACAGGCTGTCATAACCTTGGCAATGCTTAACCATGGCAAGATAAATTGCCCCAAATTTATCTTTACTTCCGATATATCGCATGCATAATACTTAAGAAAATGATCAACCTTTTTTTCCTTTCTTTCCTGTTTTCAGATACTTTGAAACTGGGATTTGATTTTCACAAGGACAATAGTTTTGAAATTCTAGAAGGAAGCTCTGTTGTTGCAAGCGGGGAAATAAGAAAATGGGAGAGTACTACATTTTCTGAGCCAGAGCCTTTTTACGACTGTGACGAAGCGTCAACTGTTGATGGAACAGATTTGTACAATGATTTAAGATTAAAAGGATACGAATATGGACCTGAATTTCAAGCGATAGCAAAAATGAGTCTCGACGGTACAAATTTTTTTTCTCCCTCAAATATTACTTAAATTTGAACTTCAGCTGAGATTTATATGTCAATGGGTTGTTTAAATATAATGCTAACACTAGAGGGTTCTCCTCTTTCTCGCTTTCCTTTTCCGAACTCAATGAATTCACAGTCATTTTTGTTTCGTAATAATGAAAATATTGTCACATCAAAATTTCGTATTCAAACAGAGATTTCGTATCAAATATTTAGTTTCGAAGTGCCGGTCAGGTGCCCGAGCGGTTAGCGTGTCTGACAACGGAGCCACTGGCTACGGGCTCGAATCCCGTTCTAGGCGTGGATGTTTCTTTCTATGTGTTGTCCTCTGTTGCGTGTGATGTGTGAATGTGGCCCACCCTATGAACGGGTATCAGTGGTAGTGTGGCGTGGATATTGTTGCGATCCTCCGTGACTTAGGTTCACAGGTGCCCACTGGGCAACGTTACATGAGCAACACTTCCGGCATCTTCCCAGGTGAAGAACGTAGAAATTCAGTACCTGCCATTAGAAGAAAGAAGAGTTTCGGAGTTCATTGAGACAAAAATTATCTGCATTTCACAAGAGCAGAATGGTCTAACTCAGTGCATTTTTTTAAACTGATATTCACATGGTTGTATGCAGTTTTCCCACATTAATTTTCATACACTTTCGGTAGTATCATCAGGTTAAATTAATAAAAGTTTTAGAAGTATCGTTTTCCTTTAAAATATTTTATATCCTAAACCATTTGGTGTTTGGTGACACTAAGGTTTTAAATTTTCCTTCGAGCTCCATAGTAGGAAGAAGGAAAACATGTTAAAAAAAAGTATTATAAAAAAAGTCTGCAAAAATGGCTGTAGTATACCAGTGTTAAAATAAAAAAATTTAAATTAAATTAATTGCAACGTCACTCAACATAAGTAGTATAAAAGAGGACTCTCCCTGAAAATTTATAAAATTCCCTGCACAAATACTATTACAACTTTTAATAATTAAATGCTGGTGACTGTCAAAGATACCTGGTTCCATTTTTGTTTAATGATCCTATCACGTTATTTTTCTTTCAGTTGAGGATATATGAAACGTAAAGACGACAATTATTTCTTTATATTGTGCAGAAATGAGCTCCAAAGAGTAAATACTTAAAGGCACTGTGCTTTCATTGTGAAGGACTGAAGTTTGATTCTCATTGATGGTTTGATCGATGGGTACCAACTCGCCTGGGTTGTAAAGACCACTTGAAGGCAATGTTGACCATATAGTCACAATAATGTCATTCATCTGGAAATTATGAAGCCTCATTATACATAACTGCTTACAACGAGCGGCCGCATGAATGCTTTACTTAGATAAAAATAGAAGGAGTTTGCAGTTGGCTTATTTTTATTACCAAGGTTTGAAGGGACATTGCTTACCGTAAACACTAAATCCATCCTAGCGAAAAAAATCCCTTGTACATCGCAAGAATGTTTAAATTTACAAAAAAATTTATTTAAAAAAATTACTTAAAAATGAGACTTTTTTTATCTGATTTGTAGACAATTATTGCCTGTTACCACCAAAAACACGCTTAGCTAATTTTTACACAGCCTATAGGTCTAAAAGTTTTACATTTTAAACCTACAAAAAAATTCTACATTCAATCACTTGCATAGCCAAATTAAACAATTTTAAGAAACAACATTCACTAAATATGAATATTGGTTTCATTAAAAATTGTCTGTATTAATTTCTACAGGCTCTAAATATATTTTACAATGGAAGGAAGGCAGATGGATACCATTTTTGGATGCATGCTTAGCTACTTTCTTACTTTCTGACAGTGAAAATGACTTCGTTCTACCTACTGGTGCTCTTGCTATCAAAATTGATCCAAATGCTCTGAAGAGGAAACTTGAAACTGATTTAAAACATAAAGGTACTACAATATTTTTCAAAACTTTGTTTAATTCCCTATCTTGTTTTGTACAACGTGTTTGTTAAATCCCTTTCGTGTCGATAAGTGTAGAATCTCACAATCGAAATTTTGGAATAATTTTCATTAGTTGGTAGGCACATAGCACCACTAAACATCCTTGTAATAACGATGTCAATCTCAATCGTTTCACCAATAAAAGCAAAGTTCATTTTACTTTTTATCACCAAGGAAAATTTTTCCTTATTCGAAAATCCGATAAACTAGATCTCTCAAACATTCACTGCGGCTAAGTGCTGTCGAAGTTTGAATCGTTTCTAAACAGACATAGAAGAAAAATTTATCGCCATATTATCAGCAAAAATAAACTCTCGTCAAGCTATAAATTTGGGTAACTTTCCGATTAGCTATGATTTTCAATATTTAACTAGAGATCTGTGCATGTTGCCATGATAAATCACGACTTTTCATAAATAGTTTTCGTAAATACAGTCAATTCGCTATAACTTGAAGTACGATTTCAACTATATACTATATATTTTATTTATACTTTTTATTTAATTTTCTTTGACTTTATCCATTTTTTAATTTTTTTCACCTGCCTTTCTTTATGAAGTAACGAGGCGGTTTCTATTTAGATAATGAATTTTTATAAAAGTTCTTTACGACAGAATAAACGTATTGCTGTTTTATATTAACTGTGTCATTTCGGAATCCATTCTTTACATAGTTGTTCATTTACTTTAGGGAACACGCGAAAAATTATACTTTTTCCTTTTGTTTTTGTATCAGAATTTTTGCAAGTTGCAATCGCGCAAACTGGCATTTCGATAATAGTTTTAAATTCTTGTAAATTCACTGCAAAAACTGAGGAAAGTCATTATAGAAAATAACAAATGTCTTAGAATATCTCGCAAAAAGAAATGATCCAATATTAGTTAGAGCTAGTAAGGCCAAACGCTCCGTTCTTGAAGTAAAAGTGCGAGCTTTGCGCCAAAGTGACGTCACTAGAGTGACGTCGGAGGATCGGCGCGGCGAGAGATACTTCAAAGGAGTGAACCAGCACTTCTATTCTCTTTAGCCCTGTAGCGAGCTGCGAATACTCTGGTCAAAAGCCTCTCAGCCACACTCAATGAGATCCAAGTCTGGATATCTGACTGTACAATTCATTCTCTCAATATCTTGGAATTCAAGATATCCTCAATCATTTCAGCCCTATGAGTAAATCCATAAAAAAGAATCTCCTCTCAACAATCTTAAATAGAGTTCCTAATACTTCGCGGTTATACCTCAGATGGCGCCTTTTTGACACTCAAGGTCATATAAAGAGATCTCCTGAACTGACCTTAACACGGGCGTCAACATAAACCTTAAACACGGGCGCAATTGAACCGTGTGATAAGACTCAATTCAAATCGAACAATGATTCTGGACGAGTTCACATGAATGAACTAGCCTTTTATTAAGGAGTGAAACAAAAAAATATATAAGTCTAATTGTTATGGTTTAGGCTGGCGTGGAGCTTTACTGTCAACCAGAACTGCTCGTCTTTCAGGGATGCATCTGATATCTCTAAATTATAGGGGAGAGATTTTAGAGTTCTGTGCTGTTTAGAGGCCTTCTCCGTCTTTAGTTCTCAGAGGATTGAGTGACCAGCCAGATCTCTAGACCTGAATGTTATAGAGTATGTCTGAGATGGTTTTCGGGAGAATTATTGCAGTAAATAGCTTATTTATATTTCAATTACTTTCGATTAACAAAATTTATTTAATATCATCGATTTCAATAATATTATGGAGGTTTTTTCAGTTTTCTTAAACCAATAAGCACCTTTTCTAAATAAGTTTTCTTCTTATTGCATAGCCTTTCTTTTATTTCAGTACTAAGCGACTTTTAAGTATCTCGAAATTTTAAATCGTGCACTTAAAAATCAAAATAATGTCAACAGAAAATAAAAAATACGTGTAGTCAGAAATCAATACTATGTGCAACATGAGCTATATTGTCTTTTTAAAGGGCAACTAATTCAGATTTTAATAAATTTTTAGTCTGATTATATATATTTAGTCTGATCACTTTCATATTTATTCAGGGGCACTCTTATAGTTGTTTCTATTTTCATATTTTTGAAACTAAGACTCATCCATCATCTTTATGTGTTTAACAAATATAAAAAATACATTTCAATATACTCTTTTCATAAAACTTTTTTGTCAGCATTTGTAATTATTTAGGAACTGAAACAAAAATTCAAGTATCCACGATATTAATTTTTTTTTAAAAACTTGTTAGATGAATAATAAATAACACTTTTAGGAGAATTTGCCATAGGTTTGTTATAAAAAAGTATCTTAGGATATTCCTGTGGGGTTTTTCCTATGGTAAAATTCTGTCATGCACTTTTGCCATAAACGTATGGCAAAATTTTAATAAATTTTTGCCATACGTACGTGGGAAAAATGTATGGTAAAAATCTTCATTTGAATATCTATGATATTTTTTATGTGGCGAATTTCAGCCGTAAAATTATGGTGTGTTATAGCCTCTGATTAAATTTTCCATAGGCTATAGCAACAATTCTTCACAGCCATGGCTGTGAAGAATTGTTGCTATAGCTTGTGGAAGCCTATGCTGCTACTGGAAATTATAGCCTATGTTTAAAATTTAGAAGCTTATCATACAACTATACGTAAGGAGTTTTATGCATAGGCAATAATAAACAAGAGTCATTAAATTACAGGAAGATCCTGGGACTTTCCACAGTGATTAACTACAAAAATAAATATAATAAGAGAAATTTGGGTGAGAGATTTAGTTATTAAATGTATGAGAAAAAGACATTAATTGCGTAAGAAAGCAAGGAACTCTTACCGGACAATACCAGGATAATTTAACTATTTTCAACAAAAATTAATTAGAAAACAATTAAGTCATTATGAGTAATGAAAAAAAATGGAATGAGCTTACAGATTTGTCGGTTCTCTACTGTTCATCAATCCGACAACATCAACGATTGAACACAATATCGTAGAAATGCACAAAATCTAGCATTTGTTGTTAGTGAAATTCACAAAACATTATTGTAGCCGAGAGAGCTAATTTGGTTCTAGAATACCCAATTGTTTATAAAATAGACTAAGTTAAAAAAATAAAAAAAAAGCGGAAAATTGTTGTCGAAACTAGTAGGATATTGATTAATTTCAAGAAGTTTAAAAATCAATCCAGCCAGATATTTGAAGAAAAAAATAATAAATTGACCGGGTACAAAAACTAAATGAAATAAAAATAAAAAATAATAAAGAAAAAACCTTCTAAGTTTGTTTGACCGAATAATGTTCTGTCGAGGAATCGGCATCATGCTCATGCCTTGCCGTCGACTTGTCGGCAGTGCAAATGAAGTTGAACTGCTGTTTTTTTGTTGAAACATTCGAAAATAATTTTAAATAACTTTAAATTTCTATAAGGTGGACGAACTTTATTAAACACTACAATTTTTTTTTTTTTGGTGGATTGGTTTAATTAACTCAGAATTAATTTGGATCGTCGCGGTTGCAGTAAAACACGCCTGCTTCGTTCACCAACTATGTCCACTTTCCCCCATGAATATGAATATGCGTATAGCGTGTTTTCTTTAGTTTGCCATATTGTACTTCCTTTTAATAATACCATGAGACTATGGTGTCCCGCCATATAATAACATGCAAATTCTATGGTTACTATAGGTTTATGGTGTCTTGCCATACAAATTTCTATGGTAACTATAGGCGTATAGTGCCATATGAATGCCATACGAATTTCTGTGGTTACCGTAGGCTTCAGGCATCTTGCCATATAAGTTTCAATGGTTGCCATAGATTACCCTATATTACCATGGGCGTGTATATGGCAAATTTTCCTAAAGGAATTTATTAAATGAGTTTCATATTTTCAAGTAAAAATGTTATATGTGATATTGAAGTTGCCTTCTTCATTTTAAGATTCTCTCCTGTTTCGAAATTTGTGTTAATTATGAATTTAAAAAGTTTAGAAATAAAAATATTTATTTATTAAATTCTTACTTATCTCAATAACGTATTGAATATTGCCGATAAGAAATAAAATAGTAACTGTTTCTTTCTTTCACAGGCATATAAAAATTCATAAAAAAAAAGATTTCCATATGAAAATCAGCAATAATTGACGGGTTTGAGCGAGTTCTCAAAAATTGTACATTTAATTTGTCTTTTTTATTACTTTGCTTAATCATTGTAACATATTATCATAAATGAATGAAATAGCATATGATTTATTTGTTTAGTTATTTTGAACTATACCAACTTACGTCAAACCAAATTTTATAAAAATCTGTCCAGTAGCTCTTGAGATACTTGAATAAATTAAAAAAGTTTCTTAATTTTCGAACACTGGTGTATATTAAAAGGTGATAGAAAAAGTTCTCATTCACCTCAATAAGTTTCTCATACACCTTCTCATAAACATCATCACCTCAATGAATTTAAAATTAATTTTAGTTGGCTTAATCTTATATTTGTTTTTATTTTATAGAGGTACCAGTGAACATCAATCGAAATACGAAAATTTGCCGTTCTGTTGGCATAGAAATCGAAAACATATATTTTGAAATAGCATCTCGTCGAATAAAAAGTACCCAACCTACAGTGGAAGCTCATACTTTTATACCATATGAATTCCAACACACAATCGAAGAAGATTGTAAAGTAGATCTTTACCAATACATGCAAACGTGTAATGAGCTGCTAGATATTGTTGGTCAGAAGTCAGAAAATAACGTAGAAAACATAAAATTTCAGTTAAAAAAGCAGGAAGATATTGATGGAAATGTTTTTGAAAAGTTTCCAAGGAACTTAAGTTTTCTGAAATGTTTGAAAGAATTATCAAAAGCAGAAACCTTAGCAGAAAAAACGCCCGTAGAACTTCGTTGTTATTTAAAAGAATTTGGAAATGATCTTTTAAACACAACAATGATCAAAGGATATGGTTTAAAGATTATGTTAGATATAATAGAAGAAAATACGTTTCAAAAGCTGAATATCTGCGAAATAAGTTCCAACTTTACCTCAATCTTGCCCGAGATTGATATTTTAGCAAAGAAAAATTCTTACTTAAAGTTTAAAAGCTACACACTTATATATGAACACAAAAATTCAGTAGATAAAGACATTTTCTCAAAGAGTGGTATTAATTTATGCCCTTCGTCATTAATATCAAAACTAACCAGTGAGAAGAAAGAAGATGTTGCTGTTTCTTCCTTTTATTGTGGCTCGTCCTCCGAACTAAAGCAACAGATTGAAACATTATGTTCCATCCTATCAAAAAACGGATTTATAATTTTTTACCATAAAGAAAAACTAACCGACCTAGAAAAATTCTTATCAAAGCAGTGTCATGAAAACATTCCTATACAGTCTCGCTCTACCCTGGAAAATATTCTTCATGAAAACAAACTGGAGGTTGTGAGCTGTGCACGTGATATTTTTGGGTCGGCACTGTATCTACTCCGCCCTGCTGTATCAGGCGGAAATCACGTCGTCGTAAAAATTACAGAAAGTCATGATTTTCGTTGGGTCGAAGAACTTAAACGACGTATGAAACAGAGTGATAAAGAATATTTATGGCTTGTATCAGAAGATGATTCCAGCAGTGGAATACTTGGACTGGTAAATTGTCTGAAACTAGAACCTGGTGGTGAAAGAATAAGGTTTGTATTAGAAGTACGATATACCTATTGAACAGTCGTGGCCAAAGATCATTGAAAAGAATAATAAAAATAAGACTAACTTAAAATAACCTTAAGAATAAAAGAAAGCTTTAAGTAGAAAAAAATACACTTCATATTTTTTACTGTTAGACAATAGTAGTTGGTTTTTTTTATCTTCAGTCACGACGGTGCATCATCAAGCTCTGATGACACATCTTTTATAACACAAATAAAATCATCAGTACTCAAACATTCAATGAAAAATTTCAACTCATCAGTGGTAAACTGTTAAATACCCTCGATTAATCCGTGGCGCCCCTCAGTTGCGGTTTTCCACTTGCTGAAAGCGGTAGGCCAGAATGGCTATGTTGTTGACGCACTGAACCGTCATTATGGAGAACTGGAGTTCGACCCCCACCCAGTTTCAGATAGATGGGTACCTGCTTGTCTAAGAAATAAAGGCGGCCTATGAGCAGTGCTGGCCACATTGCTACGATCATGCCGTTGGTCACAAAATTGTGAAGTTTTCATTTTCACACTGACTGGTCTTAAAAAACAGCCATCGAGTTTACTTTCGGTAAGTGGCAAACAGTTGAACAAAGTGGCTAAAAGCTGCGCGTCCAATTTTGTCGGGAAAGGGAAAAAATGGTAGTAATTTTGTTTCCAATGTGTTTTTTTTTTTTCATACTATATCGGGTGAGACTTAATTCGAGATGATAGGGCCAGTAGTTAAGTACTGATAATGGATTTCAAAAATACAATGTTTGACTTGTATGCATTTACGCATTTGACGTTGCTATTGAGACAAATGAAGTATTTAATCCTGCGTATTTTTACCAGTCACTTGTCAATACAACTAATTATTCAGAATTTTCAAAGATTTTGTAAAATAAAATGTACGACTTTCATTTTGAACATTTTTGCAGTACGAATTTTGTCTCATTTGATTCATCATAAAAATATACATATGAAGCAATATCTTATTTATATAGTTTAGGAGGTTTAGATTCGCAGATTTGAGTACGACAAACATTTTTTTTAACAAAAAGCCATTATTACACCAAAAAGATTATTTTTACCGCCTCGAACTCGGTCAAGCTCAATTTAGTGCAATACATCTATATAAAATACAATACTTTATTTAGATAGATAGCAATCTTAAAACTTTTCTTTTCATGTAAACTACTCCCATCAAAACCAGACGCGTGTGATTGTCCAACTTTTTGAGGAGTATATTTATCAGTTAGCCGCTGGACCAAACTTTTATTTCTTGAATGTCCTATGTACAGTACCTGTTCTGCTTAGAAAAGGTTTTCATTTTCATACTTTTCAAGCATTTAACGTTTCCCTGGGTAGTTTGCTTTCTCATGCTAATGATTTCAGCAATTTTTTCGAGGAATTTTCAATGTCCCCTTTGCAGAAGGAAACGCGACTTCCTTTAACTTGTCTCAGACATGATTGCCTCCAAATAATAAATTGAACAATAGTATTATACCATAAAAATCAACACATTACTATTTAGGTAAATACCCTTATGGGTGTTTTCTGGTCTAGAAAGCTTAAAAAACAAGATTTTTGTTACATATTTCGGAATCTTATAGTATGGGTTAAACATAGGCGAAACCGTTTACCCAGGAAACTATCACGGAACTATCACTATTGAAAAATGCGAACATCGGACCAACATTTTCGCGCCGTCAAGCTCTCACGGACGGTAATTAGGCCTAGATACAAAGGCAATTTACTAGGCAATTATGGCAATTTACTGGGAAAATGCATTGACACGAACAGTCAAAACAATAACAAATCGCTAAATTCGCATATTTGGTGCAAGGATGTGGCTTAAATTGCAATTACTTGGCTATGGTTATTTTTCACGACGGTTTCATGGGGATTGCCAATACCATGGATGTCATGGGTATTCGAAGTGGCAACAAGACTTTTTAGGGGCAAAAGGCTCACACTTGGAACAACGTGCGTCTACCTCCAGCAAAGTAGCTAGGTCTGCAGCGAACGAAATGTATAATCTCGAGGAAGGCGTGATGTAGGGTCCAGGAATCGCTGTGTGAGGAGTAAGTTCCGAAAACCAAAGAAAAACGTATAAAAACTTCAGACACGCTTTTTTTTTCTTCAAAAATCAAGTCAATTTTGTTTGGGATTCGGCTTTGCAAAAAAACTACTTGATCTATTTTGATGTAGCTTTGCACGACTAGGCAGAATTTATGAGACTACGGTTGGAATCACCAAAAGAATATATTTCGAAATTCCTTTTTTTTTAATGTACGTTTAAATGCCAAAAAAATTTGACTTTTATCATCTTTTTTTCAAAAGGCAGCTATTTAGTGAAAAAATTATACATTTTTTTGTTTCTAAACCATAGCTACACTCACGCATAATCGTTAATTCTTTATCTTGTCCGTATCAAATTATACAAAATGGAGATCTAGCTACGTGCCCTACCATCTTAGGCATCCTTTTTTTTAATTGTTTCGGGTTGGAAAATAATTAAAATGCTGTTAAAAAGTGATGAAATAAAACCACGTAATAATTATATAAGTTATCCTCTCATTTCACATAAAAAAATTAAAAATGTATTATAATTCAGACCTTTAAACCAGAAAACTCTTTTAAGGTTACATTACTAACATACGAGGTTCCATCTCAAAGTTTCGTTAAGCATTTTTATGACTCAGTGAGAAAATTTACATTTCTTATTCTCGATTTCATGTAGGGTAAACTAACCAGTGAAGGAACACTTAAGCTTCGCTTGTCTTTTAAAAAATCATATTAATTTCAAAATTCGTAATTTTAGTTAAAAGGCGGTGTCAACATATTTGTTACTAATTGCAAATTGTGTAAAAAAAATTGCAGAGAACTTACGTAATATTGTTTCAAAGCTTTGGAGGTTCAAATAACAAGTAGTAAGAAGACCAAGTGAAGGAACAGCTCTTACCAGTGAATGAACACCCAGTAAAGGAACACTTAATTTGGGTTATTTTTAATGCTCTTTATGAATTTATAAGCCATACAAATATTCAAAAACAAGTCTATTCTTGAAATTATAACACATAAATACTTGGAAAATGTTAACTTTTTTTTGTAATCATGAATGGAAAATTAAAGTGTCAACATATTAACACATACTGTTCATTCACTGGGAAATCTATGCCCAGTAAAGGAACATGCCTGTTCCCTCACTGGTTAGAAGTTGTTTTTCGTATTTTTAACATACTTTTGATGCGGAACATCACTAAAGGTACAAGAAAATAAAGTTTATCCTTTATTTTCATTAACTTAGAAAAAAACCCAGTAAAGGAACACTTGTTCTTTCACTGGTTTTTCATCGTTTGGTGATCCAGTGAATAAACATCCCCTTATATCAGTACTTTATTATGCTATGATGCTTTAAAAAAATAAAACGTAACTTCAATAACTATATTTTAAATTCTCTTTTTCACAGTGAGAAAAATAAAACTATTACATGCAATTAATTCCACTTCAAACATATAAATACAAACACTCACCTTATAATTTTTTCAAAGAAACATGATGTTGCAGAGATAATTACAAATTCAAAATTTTTTCCAGGGAAGTCTATTTGACCAGGTAATCCAAAAAATTGCTAGATGACTTCCTATTGTTTGGCAGAAAGCTATTGTTACCAATCAATCTAAAGAAAAACTTTCAAATTCTTATTTTTAATCAATATATATGAAATGTTCCTTCACTGGTTGGTTTACCCTAATTATTTTTTTATTCCATGCTGTTCTTTGTTTCCTCACTGAAACTTGTTTCACCTCAATGTTAACCATTAAAATCTTCTTTGGAACCTTTAAAATTTGGACAATTTTTGAGGTTCCCAGTAACGATATTCGATAGCAATTTTATATAATCATATTTATAGGTGAACGATAATTTTTTGGAAGAACAATAATCCCCCGTCTAAGATTTATTAAAGCATTTTTCTTTAAATTCACCAACTAAAGCTTTTATTCCCACTATTCATAATAAAAATAAAATATAATTAAAAAAAGGTAGATAATTTGAATTTTAAATAAGCTTGGATTGATTAGTATACAAGCAATCTATAGTCAAACGTCTCATAAACTGTTTCTAAGTGATAAATAATGAAGATAATTAGTTGCCAATATTTTATCTAAAGATTTTTAGCAGTGTTTGAAATTATTATGTATTTTGCGCTTAGTATTGCAACTTCTAGCGCATAAGCAATTAAATTTTTATGAACATCAACTTAGGAATTACTGTTAATTTTTAGGTGTGTATTTGTCTCATCTGAGAATTTGGAAAAAATGCCTCCGTTTAGTCTGGATAATCCTTTTTACAAACATTTATTAGCCAAAAATTTGGTGATGAACGTTTGGAGGGATGGTTCATGGGGCTCTTTTCGGCACATAGTACTTCCAAAACGTAAGTAATGAATTCGATAATTTTTAGCAAGTATTTTAGTTCAACTATTTTGAAGTTTTTCGTGTTTCACTTTTCTGTTATTTTAATTTTTTTAATAAAACTACCCGATTTTTCTTTTGAAATTAATTAACGATGATTTGTGCAAAAAAAAAATTCGGTATTTTCTTTGGCTTTCACAAGTTATCTAGTATATAGTATAAACTTTCATTTTAAACATGGGTATACGGGAATTTTACTTGAGTTTCATTAAGGAAGTTTCATGGATAGTTTGTTTTAATGAAAGAATAAGGAATTTCATTACATGCATCTGCAACGTTTTTAAAAAAGTTTCTCAGAAATCAAAATTTAAATCACATACTTACAACTCTAAGACTTTATGTTTCACTTTAATATAAAATTCAAGGGATTATTTTATAATTCTGAAAATTAATGGAAATTCTGCGCTGCTATTAATTGTTCAGACATTAGTTGCAAATATAATATCTCTCGAAAAGTTAAAGGAATACATGCTAGCCTGTTTTTTAACCGATAGATGAAGAAAAATATCGAGTTTATTTCAGGTGAAATATCTTATGTTATTTTTTTGTATTATGTTTTTCAAAAAAACATATTTAATTCGTGTATTGTTCTTGAAAGTTTTAAAAATAACAGTAAAATTTCGATTAAAAGAAATTACAATTTATAAAATTTGAAAGATAACATTTCAAATCATTGCTTAAGCTTTAAATGCATATTTCTTAAATAATAGTTTTCTTTGAAATTGCGTGGCAAATAGTCTGAACTGCTTCCTAGAAAAAAAAATTTAATGCCATGATTTAATTTTTAGTTCAATGTGATTTTTAAATTTCCGTATCCCCGATGGGCTTACTTGGCTTAAGAAATAACAGTTAAAGAGCTTTAAGGTTATTACGGGCAGTTAAGGGTGTTACCTGCAACAACCAATAAGAGCATCTTACCTCTAACATGCATAGGGATTGTTAGATAACTTACATTCAATGGCTGTTCTTTCCTTAAGACAGATCATCTCTTTGAACATTATATGAAATACATTTGCTAAATCATTGAAATAAATTATTACTTTTTAAAAAATTTTTACTATAGTGATCTCTGGTACTGTCTCTGATACTGTTACTACTACTGATACTGTTATTCTTCACTGGTATTGTCTCTGATATATATATTTTTTACAGAAAAGGAACTGAGAACTGTAGAACACAGCTCTGTGAGATGTAGAAAATATGGTGACCTCTCCTCATTTGAATGGATAGAATCTCAAATAAAATATACAGATTTGAGAGATAACATTCTAGTTCATGTTTATTATTCTGCTGTAAACTTTAGAGACGTTATGCTTGCCTCTGGGAAACTTTCACTGGGAACAGTTAGATCAGAAAAAGGTAAACAGATCATTCTAATGCAATCACGGATCCTTTCCAGTAATTTATAATATAATTTTTGATTTTATAAATTAGACTATGAATGCATAAAAGTTTTCGCACTTAACTTTTCCATTATATTAGTTAAAAAGTTTTTATTCAAATTTATAATTCAGCAATAAAATTCAGACACGTTGTGCTTGTTGTGGAGTAACTTTTATTTGGAGCAGCTTACCAGGAATAAGCAAATAGATTTTACTAATGTAATAGTTCAATCAGTAAGTCATGAAGTTTACATGCATTCAGTTTAGTTTTTGATTCCGTAAGCAATACAATAATTGCGTAAAATTTTCAGCAATTACGTTTCTTATCAAACTTCTAATCAATCATTACATCATAATACTTCTAATCAATCAGGTTGATCGAAAAATGTCTGGCCAAAATTTAATGCTGTAAAAAGGGATCGATAGAAAAGAATTAAGTACAAAGCATGTTTAGTAAAGCATTGTGAAAGTCCCGAAAATTGGAAAGGTAAAAGAAAGAGGCAGAAACAAATTTAACAAGCCTTTTTTTTAAATCAACGATAGACAACAAATACTCAAAAAAGCTACCTATAACCATAATACTTAATTCAGATTAACGCCGCATTAAATGGTGCACACCAGCAAAAAATTTCAGCAATGTCCAGCACATCTTCGTCAACAACAGCTAATTTGGTGACGAGATCGACACCAGTATGCTTTTCACGAGGAAAAAAAAAATCCTTACAAGATTGATCTGGTCAGGTGTCAATAAATAGTTTCCAAATAATTCTTAAAGATTAAATTGTTTTGGTGTCTCTAAATTGACAGAGACATAATTACCAGCCGTTTAGACAAGACTTGATGCAAGAAGATAAGGTATTTCAGGCCGTTCAAGCGATGAGGTAGTCGCCCTCAACCACGTTTCCGAATTCGACTCGTTCTGTACTAGCCTCTTCTAAGCCTTTTAATTTTTTTGCTAGACATTATTGTGTTCAGGGTGTCAAAAATGTATGGAAACAGTCAAATAAAACGAAAAATAAGCTGGTCATATGAAAAAAATCTTGAAATGCACGTGTGAAAATTTTTATAAAAGTGTACCCCAATTTGACTAACAGGCTGCGGTATTTTAGGTCATAGATGGCTCTGCAACTTTCAAATTAACATGGAGTAAGAAGTGATTGAAATAGAAATGTTTCGAGAAATGCATGTTAGATTGAAAAGAATAAAAACAGGCTCCTGTAGTATTTTTGAAACCAATCTAATTATACCAAACTCAACTCCCTTCTTCACCTTTGAGGTTAGATCGACGCCTAGCCTATAAAGTCAAATCGGTATACTTTTTACGGGAAAACATTGAATGTATCTTTTGAATATTTTTCACTCCTGTAATTTTATGTTTCTTATTCAATGTGTTTTTTATGCTAGGTGCATTTGACCATTTGCTAACACTTTGGAAACCTTGTACGTAAAACGTATGCTCAAATCTGAAAAATCAGGTTTTTCATTAAATGGTTTCTAACATACATTACGAAAATTATTCTTACATTTTATTTAAATTTTACGACGACTTATTAGGAAGCTTTTTTTTATTACTCCTATTTGAATGAATACGTGACCGCAGTACTATGATCTATTTCAATACGTGAGCACATATTTTAAAGTAACGGCTTTTTATCATCAATTATCAATAATATGTCGCATCAATTATCAACAATAGTCGCAGTAACTCTATTATTGAGAAAATGTAGGTAATTGCTTAAAACAAGGCGTAAATTTTTCCGTATCATTTACTACACAGCTGGTCTTATATTACGACAAATACTTGTTATTCGACAAATTTTGAACTTAAAAATTTAATGTAAAAAAGTGGCGAATAGATAAAATAAATCTTGATTATATATATAAAAAAAAAAGATATTTCTATAGCCAGAATCGTCATCTTTGTATATATTAAAAATAACTGTTTTAGTTTATTGCTTTAATTTTTAAAATTATTCTATTGGGAAACACACATAGAATATTAAGAATTGAAACTATATTCCAAATTTATAATGTTTGCTGCCATAATGAATTTTGTTAAATTCAGATGTAATAATATCTGTTTTAGTTGAAGTAAAAACTATAAAGTTAAAGGAATTGTAATGAATTTTCATACGGAAAAAGATTTTATTGAGTCAATTATGGAATCTGCAGAAAGTTGAAAAAATTTCAGTAAAATCTAAAGGATTTCAACAAAACTTGAGAAACAGAATATGATTGCATAAGATTTTTTGTTGTTGATAATTTCATGTTAGAAAGAACTATTTTTGATTGAGGAAATTGAAATCAAAATGTTGTGGAACTTTCAGATTCATGTCTCGGTCTGGAATTCTCTGGTCGAGATGTGAGAGGCCGTCGAATATGTGGACTATTAAAAGGCCATGGAATGGCAACAACCACCATTGTAAACCCAGCACTTGTTGTCGATGTACCGGACGAGTGGAGTCTAGAGCAAGCCGCTACTGTACCCGTAGTTTATGCTACTGTTTTATATGCCCTAATAATGCGAGGAGGCCTCACTAGAGGACAAAGCATACTCATACATTCCGCAACTGGTGGTATTGGATTAGCAGCTACTCGAATTGCAATTCATTATGACTGCGACATATATGTGACTGTTGGTAAGTAAGATAAGTTTCGAGCGGATTAAACCAATGAATATCAGGGACATGGAGCCAAGAAAACGTTTGGTGCTCCAGCTCCGTTTCTAGATAACACGGTAAAACTCCACTGCGGCAATTTTATTGCATAAGTATGCGTTTTTGAGCATCAGATTTTAATTTTAAATTTTTAGTATAAGAATTTTAAAATCCTCAGCTCACACAGAAAATGCAAATTTAACTTAATTCGCAGTTAGGTTATTCGCTTATTCTTAAGAAAATATTAAATATTGTAAATCCTCCTTCGCATTTTATCTTAAATCATTATAAATGTATTTTAATGCCGAGAATAGTCTTCCTATAGTAACTTGGCTTACTGGAAATGCCATTACAATGCGGTTTTTGAGTGTCTGTGAAATCCAATGAAATTGTAACAATCTTAAAGGATGGGAAAATTTAAAGCTCCAAGTCATGTCCCAGCTCCAGAACAATCCAATTTCGGGCTCCTGTTCCCTGATGAATGCACATTGTAGCATTATTATATATGAGTACTATGAAAAGGACCAGTATTATACCGTCTAATTATGCCCAAACTGAAGTAACTTGAATGTAGACAGGTGCCTTTCAATCATGCGTAAGTTGGAGTAAATAGCAATGAGAGTGATTAAAGAAAAATACGTTGTTGTCATCAGCAATCGAGGTACCAATTTTATGGAGGGAGAATCATTGCTAAGACAGCCGTGGACTTATTACGCCTCACTAAAATAGCATGCGCAACTGCTACCCGTTTCGAACTGTTGCAACTGCAAACGAAATGCATAGCTTCAACGGTCTCGGTGTAAAACATAATTACTATGTTGTCCTGATAACATGGAAAGATTCATTCCCGCTAACTGAAAGTTTTTCAGGAAATGAGGAAAACAACTTCCCTTGCTTCAAATAAAAAATATTCTTACTAGGGCTAATATCAATTCTTTTTTGTATTGGATTTAGAGCTTTTTGATTTAATAAAAAATATATTATTTAAATAGATTCAGAAATGCCCCAAGAAGCATTTTGAAAAAATTTCATTCAGTGTATTTTAATTTATCATGGTAGAGTAATTTACGAATGGAATAATGCTTTGTATAACCTCGTTGCTGTTCTTATAAATTTTCTTCTGTTGTATAAATTGAACTTAAACTGGAGTTTTATGGATGGTATTTTCAAAACATCGAGAGTAATCAATTTTCGGCAGTCATGCATTCAGGTCACTGTATATGTTCTAAAATAAGGCGATACTTGATATTATATTGTAAATTTTACAGCATTAGTAATATTTTTACAAAATAAAAATTAGTAGACAGTACAAAATATGCTGCTTAACTTCGAAAATAGAATATCAAATACAATACCCACAAAAATACATATACCGAATATAAAAGCTAAAATTATTCATACTGAAATGGCTATTTATATGCAAACAAGACTATATTTTTTAAAATAATAAGTAATAATATAAACATATTTATTAGCTTGAATAACAATGTCAAATTCATGTATATGTATGAGTCGGAATTCGATCTGTAAATAACTTCTTAACTGTTAGATACATCGTCTCGGGTTCGGGTTTGTATCATTCGATTCAGAGTAAACAAGTTGTATCAGAAACATCATAACACGAGTATGTTAAGATAGCAACAAGTGTGGCGTTCATATCGGGCCTACATCACTAATTTTAAAGCAACAACTTCCAGCCATAACTATTTCTGCATTTAATTACTCTGGCAGGGGTCAAGTCTAAGGAAACAGTCTTATTTCGATGATATTTGAATGACTTTTGACATTCAATGCAAATGTCCACTGAACGTATTTATCTGTGAATAGTTATTGTGGAAATAGTAAAACACAGATGCATGGTTAGTGCCATGGTTCATTCATACCGCATAAATATTGTAAGTCCAAAGAATCTTCAGTTTTAAAAAAAAATAACCTTAAACCCCCAAACTTCCCTAAACCTCAAGAAAAAATTTTTTCTTTTCTTTTCAAAAATCAAAAATATGTGTCTAATTGCTTCACATCAAGATCATATCCCAAAAATTTCAACAAATCAGAAATGTCAATTATCCAACCATATCTCTTGTAAAATTCCGGCTCTTTATTTTGGTTAAATGCACTTCTCTCTACTGTAAAAATAACAGCTCAATAATTTCTTTTATAATTTCAAGGTAGTGAACAGAAGAAAAAATATTTATGTCATCTCTTTCCTCAACTGAAGAAGGAAAATATTGCAAGCTCCAGAAACAAAAATTTTGAACTCATGATAAGGGAGAAAACAAAAGGAAAAGGTATGCATGGAGACTGTTTTTCCTAATATTCAAACTAGCATATACTTTCAGACAAATATGTTTTAGTTCACGTAAATGTATTAAAGCATGTAAATAAGAATAACAGAGCATGAACAATAAAATATAAAATAATATTTATTCTTTGATAGTTAGATTGTACCTTAAAATAATGGAACTGTCAAAATCTTATAAACTGCTTGGCTTTCTCATTCTTTATAGCTAATTACTCCTCCATCCTAATTCGTAAGTTAATTATTTTTCTTTTAATTTTCTCACATTTTAAACACTTCGTTCCTTACGTCCACACTTCTCTAATAGTTAAATTTGGTTATAAGAGAAAAGGTAATATAAGAACTGGGTAAACTATACGGAAGTGGAGAAAATGGAAGAGGTAACTATTTTTACCAATGCGAGGAACTTGAATGCTACTTTGAATTACAAATAAAATATTTGTATACATTAAGTTCGACTATTCAAAACTACCACCATTTACTTTGGAATTTAAAATGTTTGTCCGTTGTGAAGGCAAGCGACAACTTTGTCTTCGAATCATCACTAAAAAGGAATACCAGACTATCGTCACTCACTCATTTTACTGAAACTCAAACTTTTCTCAGAAAAATCATTTCCATTTGTTGAACTGTATTACCAGATTCCGAGTCTGAAATCCCCTTAGCTTGACTTTTTTTCGATATAGAAAAACTTTTTAAGTCCAGATCATTTAAAAAAATTTTTTTAACAGAAAATCGTTTATTATAATCAAGTGGATAAATAAAGTTACATAAGTGACAAAGTAACATAAGTAGTAAAGTAACACGAGTAACATAAGTAACAAACCATGTAACATAAGATTATGAAATCTTTCTTTTATCGTTTTTATGACTTTGAATTTAAATAGGTTACTTGTTCTAAGAATATCTGAATGTTTCCTAAATCATTGTCAAAAAAATTTTAAGAGGAACAAAAACATATTAAAAAGGATTTTTTTAACAGAAAATCGTTTTTTATAATCAAGTGAATAAATAAAGTTACATTAGTAACAAAGTAACATAAGTAACAAAGTAACATAAGTAACATAAGTAACAAAGTAACATAAGTAACAAAGTAACATAAGTAACAAAGTAACATAAGTAGTAAAGTAACATGAGTAACATAAGTAACAAACCATGTAACATAAGATTATGAAATCTTTCTTTTATCGTTTTTAAGACTTTGAATTTAAATAGGTTACTTGTTCTAAGAGCATCTGAATGTTTCCTAAATTATTGTCAAAAAAATTTCAAGAGGGAAAAAAAAACATATTAAAAAGGATTTTTTTTAACAGAAAATCGTTTTCTATAATCAAGTGAATAAATAAAGTTACATAAGTAACATAAGTAACAAAGTAACATAAGTTATAAAGTAACATAAGTAACAAAGTAACATGAGTAACATAAGTAACAAAGTAACAAACCATGTAACATAAGATTATGAAATCTTTCTTTTATCGTTTTTATGACTTAGAATTTAAATAGGTTACCTGTTCTAAGAACATCTAACTGTTTCCTAAATTATTGTCAAAAAAATTTCAAGAGGGAAAAAAACATATTAAAAAGGATTTTATAACTCTGTCGGACAGAGGAGCAATGCGAATCTTCCGATTTACTATACAACATTAAAAATATCTTTTAGATAAAAAAAATCAATTTCTTGCATAATTTCCTCTTAAAATAAGAAATCTGCAATTTTTTGTTTACTGCGCACGATTTTTCCGAAAATTCATATTTTTGTTTGGTGGATGGCACGCAATAAAAACTTACAGGGCAAGGAAATATGATCTCATCGACAGTGAAACTACAGCTAAGTTGGAAATCTCAGTGACTTTGACGACATTTTTAGTCGTAAAAGCCGTATCTACCTTCTTGAAGTTTTGAGACTCGCTTCAGACGTATTAGGAATCTAGAAATCCTATAGAATTAACTAAACACTTGGCGGCTTTCCTCTTACCGAAAATGGTTCGTACTGAACCTTTTTGATATATCACTCAAGCACCATTTGTTTATACAGAATCACATATTTTTATCTAAAAGGAAACAACTTTAAATTTCTTGCACAGTGTTTTTGGATACCGTGTTCGAAACTCGATTAGCTTAATTTTTTTTCTCGCACTTGTCTAAATCCTCATCAATCCAGATAATATTTGAAGTTCAGATAATTTTCGAATAGACATTTAAGTTTTATTTTTACATTGAACAAAAAAATTGTCTGTATTTAATAACTAAGCGAAATGTTACGGTAAATATTTATGTCACACTAGAGCAATACAATGGGTTATTGGCTACTGTCTGCGAAAAATCCCCGAGGACAAAGCGGAGACAGCTTGCATTCGTCACATCCCATTTTAAAGCTAAGACACATATGCACACCATCTATCCGTAGATCGTAATTTTGATTTGAACCAGATCACGATCAATCTCCAATCCAGTAGCCCCAGAGGTATCGATTTATTATGAGAACATAGAGGACTTTGTAACCCCGACAGATTTAACATGCACCAATCACCACTTTGTTCACGGGAAGCCTTCGGCCGGCTGGGTTAGAGCTCAACATTTCTCGGACATGGGTCCAACAACCTACCAGACGGGCTATCCCGATCCAAAACGAAAGATTACGCGAATTATCATATACAGCATTATTTGCTAAGCTCTTCTTGTTGTAGATTATTCATCATTAATTTATTTTATTTTATTAATTCAAAAAATAAACTAAAGGAAAATTCGAATTTGGACTTGCCGTCCATCAGTTTTCATCGCCGCAGAAATCTTGTGCTTACAGGACTGAATTTAATCAGAATAAACTTGTTTTAGAACCCATTTTTACCCATTGGGAAAATGGATTTTGCTCCAGGTTTTTCATGTCAGCACACTTTTCGACTAGATTAAATTCATCGATTATACAAATATAATCACACAAGAGGGTTAAGCCCCCTGTTCGCTACCGCTCACCAATCCCGATGATTGCTTCGTAATAATTGTTTTTTCCTGCCAGAAAACATTTTTTTCTACTAAAGTTAAAAATATTCACTTAACATCTATGTACTAAAAGGAATTCTGTTTACTTACGCTCTTGCGCCTCTACTTCCCACTTCCAAGTATTACTATGAACAGAAGTGATTTTTTAATTATCATTTTTTTAAAATAACATTGATATTCTTAATACATTATATTGATCAAACAAATTTGATGAGTTCACAACCATAATTTAAAATTTTCACTAATAATAGCAGTACTGAAAAATAACTTTAAATTAGGGATACAAAAATATTTAATGGAAAACAATACCCTTACGACTTTTGTTAATTTTATGCTGATGACAGCCTAAACAATATGGAAAAGAATGGGGAGAAACTGGATCCTACCACGTGATTTTCCGGCCAATAGAAATGCGCCGACAACAATGGAAAACGGTATCAGACCATTATGATTTTATGTTATATAGAGAAATAAAAAGTTGTGAGAGTCATAAATGATCAGACTAACATAAGCATTAATAAAAAAAAACAGCACAAGATAAAATAAAAAATAGTAGTTTGTGTTGACTCGAATTTGAAGAAGAAAACGCAGTGCTATAAGCGAAAGCAGAGAGCACGCCGCACTTTACTATACTCAATACTCAAAATAAAAAATGTAGAAGATAATTTTTCAACTTGAAATTAAAATTGAACTCAGTACCCTTTCTTTGTAAGATTCTTAGTTCGAACTCAAATTATTCTTACAGGTGTAGATTTCGTTCTAAATTCTTTGGCAGATGACAAATTCCAAGCTAGTGTTCGCTGTGTGGCTAAACATGGGCACTTTTTAGAGATCGGAAAGTATGATTTATCACTGAACAGAAATTTAGGTATGTGCTGAATTAGCTTTTTTCAAATTAGAATGGTTTAAAAGTATGTATAATATATCAAGAGTACTAACTGATTGTTGGAAAGTTGTTATTAATTCTAAATATCCACACATAGGTCTTATAAGTACTCTTCCNGAATTAGGATAAACTACGTACTTTTTACTTGTACCGGCGGTACAAGTAACGAAAGTAAAAGTACTGCCATGTATGATCAAGAGTACCAACTGATTGTTGGAAAGTTGCTATTAATTCTAAATATCCACACATAGGTCTTATAAGTACTCTTCCTAGTTTGTCATAAGATAGTAGACATAATTTATATATCGATTTTTAATTCTCATATGGTTTGTTGACATGATTTATAATGATGGTATGATTGACATGATTTAAATCATTTGAATTAAACCATGATTCAATTCGTGATTTAATTCATTCACTTTATTTTTTTTTAAAAATCATCGATTTAAATCAACTGATTTTTTATTTAAAACAATCATTGATTAAAATCGCAATTACGTTTTTTTAGAATAATTTACAAATATATTCTTAAGGTAGCGATTTTTTTAAATATGATTTCATTGGTATTGAAGATTTTATCTAGAGAAATACTGGGAGGGTAATGCGTGCAAATTATAGACAAAAAATATATTTAAAAAAAGTTACCAAATGTGGATTAGAATGATTTTAAAATTTTAAATTATTACATTCCATAGGTTGCGGCAAAAATAATTTGCTATTTAAAAAACCAATTTCAATACGACCCCAATTTAGTTTCTCTTTTATTTAATTACAAATGCTTCTAAAACTTATTAGTTTGAGCATATAAATAATGAAGGAAGCTCTACCAAGAATAGTATAGAATAATTTATTTTTTTAGTCGCTGGTCTAATTAAATTTACCCCTGATCTAATAAATTAATTTTTTAAAAATAATATGGTTTTTGCCAACATTGTTTGCATTAAAAAAATGGTTTCATCAATTTTCTATTTTTTTTTCATGTCATTTTAGGTCTAAAAGTATTTCTTAAAAATATTAGTTTCGATGCCATAATGTTGGATGAAGTGCAAGATAGTCCAACAATATTTAAGGTAATAGATCTTTTAAAGAAAGGCATTAGTAGCGGCCTTGTCCAACCGCTCGACACAACTGTTTTTAAACGACATCAAATTGAAAAGGCTTTCAGATATATGTCCAAAGGTACACACGTTGGAAAAGTCCTCGTAAAGGTCAGTCATCGTTTTTTGTTTAGGTCAATAATATTTTTAAGCTATCACTTTTTTACGGAAAGATAGGTAACAAACAGTTTCAACGTACAGTGCGGAAAAAATAACGGACCACCTTGAACAACTTTTGATCTAATAATCGGATTTCCACCTTCTAGGACTCAATCTTCATGCCTCGAGAGGGTGACCTAAAATATGCTAGTTAATTGCTGCTGACGATATTTTTAATTACTAAATCAGACATAAAAACGTACTTTTTCTGAAAAAAAAACAGCTTTTTCGACGGATTTGGATTTCTGACCCCCAAACAGTCAGGAAAGCGACCCAAAGTTTAAATCCTTTAATGTTAATTTTACTTACTGCGCATTTCGCTATATTTCGAAAACTTTTTAAGCAAATTGAAAATTTTTTACACTCAATTATAAAATTTGTTTATCCAAAGATAATTCCATGCAAAAAAATAACGTTTTGTAAATATTTATAACTTTTTATAAATTTATTAAATAACAGTCGAAATTTTTTTGCATCGTTAGGTAAATAACTTTTTACATCATTTTAATGTATGTAATTTTAATGGCTAGATACAAAATTTGAGCGAAATCAGTCAAATAGCTTCAGTGAAATTGAATTTCAAAAAAGTCAGATACTTAAAATTTGATTTTTCGGGAACTATTCGACCGATTTCGCTCAGATTTTGCATTTTGCCATGTAAAGTTACATTCTTGAAAATGATGCAAAAGATTGCGCAACTTACAACTCAAATATTTTCGATCATTCCTAAATAAAATAATAAAAATTAATATAATAATAAAAATATTTTTTTGCATTGAATTATTGCTGGATAAACGAATATTATAATTATGTATAAAAAAATTTCAATTCGTTAAAAAAGACTTGGAGATATAGCGAAATATGCAAAAAGTAAAATTAACATTAAGGAGTCCAAACTTTGGATCGCTCTCCTGACCAAATTATTGAGACCATATTTCACAGATACTGGTTTTGCCGCACTATAGGGTAAATTAACCAGTGAAGGAACACTTAAGCTTCGCTTGCCTTTTAAAAAATCATAATAATTTCAAAATTCGTAATTTTAGTTAAATGACAGTGTCAACATATTTGTTACTAGTTTCAAATTATGTAAAAAAAATTGCAGAGTACTTACATAATATTGTTTTAAAGTTCTGGAGGTTCAAATAGCAAGTAGTAAGAAGACCAAGTGAAGGAACAGTTCTTACCAGTGAAGGAGCACAAAATTTACCAGTAAAGGAACACTTAATTTTGGTTATTTTTTAATGCTCTTTATGAATTTATATGCCATACAAATATCTAAAAACAAGCCTATTCTTGAAATTATAACATATAAATACTTGGAAAATGTTAACTTTTTTTTTGTAATCATGAATTGAAAAGTAAAGTGTCAACATATAAACCCGTTAACGCGCAACTTAATTTAAAATTGAAATTTTGTTAAAAACTTTTAAAATTATGTTCAAAACACTTAAATTAAATATAATTCAATTAATGCATAAATTAATGTGTGTGCGAGTTTTTTTTTTTTTTTTTAATTTTATAAAAACTGGTAGCACAATTGTTTCATGATTAGCTTTTAACTTGTCGAAACAAAATATGAGTGCGCTCTAAGATGATTTATTAGTTTAAAACTTATAATTTAGATATATAAGGACTTTTAAAAGATCAATATAATAAATGTTTACTTAATATACACATTGAAATAAAAAACTATGATTGGAAAATAACTATTGCTTACAGGATGTCCCAGGATTATTGGGACAGACTTTAAATGCAGGTAGAGGACGTCACAAGGTTTTAGAATTGCATAGCAACTCATGCTCGAAAATGTCAAGAGAAAGAAGTATGACGGAAACAAAGAGACACAGGACTGAGATCTTCTGAAATATAAATTTGTCAAAGATATTTCATGTAGTATGGTAGATAATATGTGAAACTGTCACAAAAGATGTTCAAAGTTTCCACCACTTCTAGCAATGCGTGCGATACATTGTCGGGCCATGGATGTGCAGACTCGTTCAATAATGCACCAGGATTTCGTTGGATAACTGCAACAGCAATGACGATTCTTGCAACCAGATTCATTGCGGAAATCAGAGGTGTTGCGTACACAGCACTTATCAGTGCACCCCTACAATACTCTTGTGGACAACATCACCTGGAGGAGAGCGAAGAAGTTTCCAATACCGGGTTTCTATTCAAATCTTAAGCCTATTTATGTTCCCTTTCTCTCCTTAAAGTTTAACTTCGCGACTAGCTGGGGAGCCATTCCCTACTCGGAAGATCAAAATTGTGCTTGCATGTCTTCGGATAATCGTCAGGAATGAGCCGATGGCTCATGGGATAGAGCATTCGGCTTCCAATGAGGTGAACTGGGTTCGAATCCCAGCAATCGCTAGTCCATACGAATTCCACACTCTGCTGGTACCGGCCCCAGTGCTGACGTAAAACATCAGTGGTAGACGGATCATGGGATAGAGACAGGCATCATTATTAGCAAGCTGACTTATTTTAGTTAATTTTTTTTCTTCAAATAAATAATAGTTCTTTTTTTTCAGCTCTCCATCATTACAGCCACGATTTCCAAATACGTGCTAATTCAAAGACAAAATAATTTTGAAACGCATAGTTGAAACATTTTTTATCACACTAGTCATTCAGAAGTCAAAATAATACTTGCCTTAATCCTTGTTTAACTTATATTATTTTGCTTTAAAATAACTTGCGTGGAATCACAACCATGGAAAAGCCATTTAAAAGTATAGCTGCATAAGTCAAGCTAAATCACTTATTACTTAAACTTAATTGCTGCTCTTAAAAATACTTTAAGGAGACTAAACTTTTTTTTATTTTTATAAACAACAGTTAAGAATTTTACACTACCAGTTATCATCTGAAATAATTTTTTTTCCTTTAGTATTTTTTTCAGTATTTATTTGAATTGGATTTGATGACATGATGGCCCACCAAAATATCATCGGTTGGCTACGATCTCTTTCATATTTTATTTTAAATAAGTCTCAAAACGTTTTTAATATAATTTACGATAAAGAGTGAATCAATTGGTAAATTCTGTGTGACATATCATTTCAGATAAGAGACGAAGAACAATCGAAGGTCACACCTCCAGAAACTTTAATGCTACAAGCTACTCCAAACACATATTTCTATCCAAACAAATCATATATTGTTATTGGAGGTTTCGGTGGCTTTGGAATGGAAGTTACAAAATGGATACTCAAGAGAGGTGGGAAAAAAATAGTCATAACTTCAAGGAAAGGACTCAATGTTGCCCATCGTAGGCTGTGGCTCAAACAATGGAACATAAACGATGTTAGCGTCCAAGTGTCAACACTAGATGTTTCTAAATCCAATGAAGCTGAACAATTGCTAAAGGAAGCTAGTAAACTAGGTGCAGTAGGAGGAATATTTAATTCAGCGGTGGTAAGTAGTACTTTTCATGTAGTTTAATTACGGGATAAATTATTACTATTGTACTCATTTGGTTTATTGGTATGAAAGCCGCCATGATTACGAGACACATGTTATTGGGCTCTACTTACTAACATTCAGAAAAGGATATCATCTTAGACAAATCATCAATCAAATCAAAAGATATCATCATCAATCAAATGATATCACCTTAGACTTTGTTATTTCCCATTAATATATCTTTAAAGCCTATGAAGTTTTTAATCGGCTAATGTTTTTAAGAGTTTAGTGCGGGAGAACAATCCGAAGCTTGCGCCCCCAAATATTAATTCCCCTTTTTGCGCATTTTGTTAAACTCAAAAATATTTTAAGCTAATCCAAAATCTTTTTTTTCACACAGTTATAAAATTCGTTTGTCCAATGATATTTCAATGTAAAAAAGAATTTTCAATAGCTATTAATTTTATTGTTTTATTTAGGTTCGACGATGTTTTGGAATTTTTGTAGGTATACAAATTTGTGCACAATTAATTAGGAAATTTTAAATGACAAAATACAAAATTTAAACGAAATCAGTCTGGTAGTAGTTCTGAAAAAAAAAAACACTTGAACAACTTTTTTTTCTATTTCTTAAGAACTAATTAAACGATTAAGTTATATTTTTGTATTTTTCCATTTTAATTACAAAATTTTAAGAGGTGAATAGATGTATGTATTTAACAATTCAAAATTTTTTCGACCGTTATGAAATAAAAAAACTATATACAATTATTAAAAATTATTTTGTACCTGGAATTATTTTTAGATAAACCATTTATATAATTGTGTAAAAAACTTTCTCGGCTGTTTTAAGACTTACCAAGAAATGACGAAATACGCAAAAAGTAAAATTAACATTGAGGAGCCAAACATTTTGACCGCTGTCTTAACAAAACAATTGTGCCATATTTCAAACATCGTACTTTGATTGTTAAAATTCCAAACATGTTTTATAAAAGGTATGTTTAGTTCGAAAAAGTACTTTTTTGCACCTGTACCAATAAATTAGTATATTTCACCAGGTCACTCGTTTGAACCACTAAAATTAGCACTTAATTTATGCAAATGTGATCATTGGAAGAAAAGTTATTCAGGGTAATATCTTTTCTTTTTCATGCTTTACTTTTCTGCACACTGCATTTCTATACCTTCAAAAGCACTTTCTTTCTTGCAATCAAAATAAGGGTATATATAAGGGTATAAGGGTATACATTATAAGGGTATAAGGGTATACATTATAAATGGATTAGATATATAAAAACAATGTTGTTGATGAATTGAAAGATGAAGTATTGAAAGATGCTTTCATAAACAGTCAAAGTCCGGAGACTTTCAAAGATGTTTGTGCCGTTAAAGCTACAGCAACCAAGGTATTAGATAAACTAACTACAAAAATGTGTCCTGATTTAGATTTCTTTGTTTGCTTTTCTTCAATCAGTTCTGGAAGAGGAAATGCTGGTCAGACTAATTATGGTTATGCTAATTCTGTAATGGAACGCATATGCGAAAAGAGGAGAAAATCTGGACTCCATGGTAATTGAGCCTTTTTCTAAACTCTGATTGAAAGGCTAGTCTAGTAGTTAGCCAATGAGCTAGTCTATTATCTTTGACCGCTGTTCGGCTTGTTTACTAGTTAGCTTAATGTGTTCCATAGCACCGAATTTTTTAACACTGTTTATTGTAAAAGTGCGCATTTATAAGTAGGGTTTTTTTTACGCCAATTATTACAATTATTATTATTAGATATTAAGTAATATTAACATTCTAGGAATTATAAACTGACTTTTGATGTTGTAAAATTGAATTATTTAATGATTGAATTATTTAATTATTCATCATATTTAATTTGAATTATTTAATACATGAAAATAGATATTTTTAAATAACACTTTTCATTAGAGAAAAATCAATGTTCTGTCATTTGTTTTGTAGGTACAATGTGCTTAGACCATATTAAGATTAGATAATAAGTATCTTGAGCATTCTTGGAACGGAAAATTTAATTTTATACGTTAAAGAACACGCCTTTGAAATTGTTTAAATAAAATGCAGTAATTATTTTTAAATAAATGCATAGTTCTTTCAAACTCTTTTAGTGTCTTTGAATGTTTACTAAGATGCATAAGGTGTTGATAAAGAATAACTCCAACTTATGAAGATAATCATAGCTTATGTCGAAATTCTCCAGCGATTTTTTAAAGTTAATTTGACAGACAGCAAAATTTTTTAAACATTATAAATCACGTTTTATTTTTTTAAAGCATATATAGTTGTCTTTGAGTAGTAGACGTCGTCAATTATTGTTTACTTAAAGTATGTTTACCAACTTTAAAGAAGCAACATTGCTTTCGTGAGAGTTCATTTCAGTATAATGAAATAGCCTGATACATAACAATTATGCTACTGGTTTAGTTCCAACAAATTCTACTAAATTTGGAAAAATCCGTGAAGTACTACACTTGTCTAAGCTTGGTAGACGTCTCCAGTTATTTTTTACTTAAGTGAGTTTACCAACTTAAGAGAAGCAACATTGCTTTCATGATAGTTCATTTCAGTATAATGAGACAGCCTGATACACAACAATGTTACTGGTCTAGTTCCAACAAACTGTACAGAGTTTGGAAAAATCCATGTAACGTTAAATTTTGGCACTTATGCTATTATACTCAAATTTTTTTACGGCAGTCATTTGTTTTATTCAATTTAGCTTTTGTATAATAATTTAACTAAAAAAAAAACTTGTTTTTTACTATTGAAAAATTACACAAACTGGATGAAAAAAATCTAGCGGAGTTTCATTTTTTTGATTCCGACCTTTTTTTACAAGATTTTTTTAAGTAAGTTTGTACACTGAAGAGCCAAAAAAAAAACTGGTATACCTGCCTAATATCGTGTAGGGTTCCCGCGAGCACGCAGAAGTGCCACAACACGGATTCGTCATGGATTCGATCAATGTGTGAAGTAGTGCTGGAGATAATTGACACCATGAATCCTGCAGGGCTGTCCATAAACCAGTGGGAGTAAGAGGGGGTGGGGATATCTTCTGAACATCACGTTGCAAGGCATCCCAAATATGTTCCAACAATGTTCAATAATGATGTTTTACCGGATTTCCGATACTCACGGTATACTCGTGAAATGGTCGTATGTGAAAATCCAAATTTCATTTCTACCTCGGAGATGCTATGCCCCATCTCCCATGCGCCAACTATAACACCACGTTCAAACTCACTTAAATCTGTATAACCTGGCATTGTAGCAGCAGTAACCGATCTAAGAACTGTGATAGACACTCGTTGTCTTATATATGCTTTGCCGATCGCAGCGCTGTACTTTGATTGGCTTTATTTGCATACTCATGCCTGTACCAGTTTTTTTGGCTCTTCAGTGTATAACTATTTATTTTTTCATGAAACCATAAATCCTCTTAAAGGCCTTGTTTTTTTTCGAAAAACAACATTTTTTAAAATTTCAAAAGTTATCAATAAAATAATAATAAACAGTAACATAATAAACATAACAGGGTATTCCATAATTACCTGCTTGCGTATTTATTTTAAGAATTCCACCAGAGATTAAAAAATACATTTTTTAGAGTCATTCATTAATATTTAAGTGTGGTGAATACGAAAACACATAAATCTACAAATTACTGTTGAGGTTGGGTTAAAATCATCATCCTTTTTGTTTACTAAATGAATCCAGAGCCGGAAGCTAATTATTTGCAACACTTTGCAAAGCTAGAACATTTTATTACTGAATTATATAATGGAGTGATGTAACAAGTTTAGCAGGGGCCATTTTTATCAATCAATTTTCAAGTTATCAATTTTTGAATCAAACAAGTTATCAATCGTAAAAAATGGGTTAATATTAATAATGCTAGGCATTTGTTTTAAAGTATTCCTCAAAATATAGAAAACGTTAAAAAGTCAAGAAAAGTTTTAAAAAACGACTTGATATCACATAATATAAAATAGTCATAATTTTTTCACATTTATTTTTAAAAAAATAATAAAAGGCATATGCGCATTTTCGATGAAAAAAGTGGCTTTCAGGTGATGACTGGCAAATATTTTTTAAATCACNTAAATCTGTATAACCTGGCATTGTAGCAGCAGTAACCGATCTAAGAACTGTGATAGACACTCGTTGTCTTATATATGCTTTGCCGATCGCAGCGCTGTACTTTGATTGGCTTTATTTGCATACTCATGCCTGTACCAGTTTTTTTGGCTCTTCAGTGTATAACTATTTATTTTTTCATGAAACCATAAATCCTCTTAAAGGCCTTGTTTTTTTTCGAAAAACAACATTTTTTAAAATTTCAAAAGTTATCAATAAAATAATAATAAACAGTAACATAATAAACATAACAGGGTATTCCATAATTACCTGCTTGCGTATTTATTTTCAGAATTCCACCAAACAATAAAAAATATATTTTTTAGAGTCATTCATTAATATTCAAGTCTGGTGAATACAAAAACACATAAATCTACAAATTATTGTTGAGGCTGGGTTAAAATCATCAAATCCTTTTTGTTTACCAAATGAATCCAGAGCTGGAAGCTAATTATTTGAAACACTTGGCAAAACTAGAACATTTTATTACTGAATTATATAATAGAGTGATGTAACAATTTTAGCAGTTGCCATTTTTATCAACCAACTTTCAATTTATCAATTTTTGAATCAATCAAGTTATCAGTCGTTTAAAATAACAGTTAATATTAATAATGCTAGGCATTTGTATTAAAGTATTCCTCAAAATATGGTAAACGTTATAAAATTGAGAAAAGTTTTAAAAAACGACTTGATATCCCATAATTTAAAATATTCATAATTTTTCCACATTTATTTTTAAAAAAATAATAAAAGGCACATGCGCATTTTCGATGAAAAAAGTGGCTTTCTGGTGATGACTGGCAAATATTTTTTAAATCGCCATTTTACATTTTGTCACACTCTAGAATAGACTATGGCAGTGTCTCCCAAACTTTTGAGTACCCTTTCTAAATTTTTCGTAACGCTGTGTGCCACGAATAAAAAAATGAATGTATTTTTTAATATAAAAAAATTGCACAAAAGTTAAAAATCACAACTGGCTGTTGATACCACTAATTATTAACTGTTAACACTGCAAAAAATAGCCAATAGAAAAATACGTAATCGTACATTTTCATGGCTAGCTTTGTTTTCAAATAAAATCTTTTGAAATTTTCGTTTGTTGCAAGATATTTCGCATAAGGACGCGTACCCCAGCTAAACTGTTCCCGTACCCCTGGGGGTACGCGTACTTTGGGAAACACTGGACTATGGTGACCATTAATTTTACTCTATCTTCAAAATACCTCCACGTTTCATTTGGCTTTGTTCTCATCTTTTTCGTTCATTTTTCCGCCTTTTTCATTACTGAATCGACAGATTTTGTTTCTTCCATACTAATAATTAATTTCCGGCACCATGAGCTGTATTTTTTGTAAGAATTCTAAAAACAAATATTGAGGGTAGTGATTGCAGAACATCTTGTATTTGGAACCTTTTTTTTTTCAGGACTTGCTATTCAGTGGGGCATCATCGGTGATGTTGGCGTCGTATACCGAGAAAAGAAAAATGACGCAATGGTTGCTGGCGTACGAGCACAAAGCATTCAATCCTGCCTAGATACATTAGATTTGTTCTGTCAAACCGATTATCCTGTGACTTGCAGTTATGTAACTTTAGAAGATTCTGAAAAACCGAAAACTCAAACAGTCGATGTCTTTGATAAAGTAACAAAGCTTATGGGTAAGTTAATTTTTTTACCCCTGTCTTTTGTCCGCATTTCATATATTTTTAAGAGTTTAGCTGCCAAGCAGGCCCGTAGCCGGGGGGGGGGGACCGTCGAGACAAATCCCTTCCCCCGAAATTCTGGGATTCAAACTTTTTAGTCTTTTTTTGAGCCTCTCAGCAAAAAGAAAAACAAAAACTGTCGAATCAAACCTTTTCCCAGTACACCACCTTCGTTAGTGCATCATCTTCACTTGACCTTGTGGCTCATCTTTCCTTCAGCCATTACATTTATTGCTTGTTATCAATATTGCCTACGTTGCCAATCACCACAGCAACTGCAGAAAGAACTTTTTGTACTCTTAAACGCGTAAAAACAGCAACAAGAAATACTACTAAAGAAGAAAGGCTAATAGGGCTAACTTTATTAAGCATATTTCGGGATATTCCGGTTTGTCCTAAAAAAGTAATCGAAAAATTTTCTTCAAATTCTTTTTCCAAAATTCTCTATATTGATGTTTATTTAGGCCAGTGGTCGGCAAACTTATTAGCCAAATATGAACATTACAACAATTTTTAAAAAAATTGGGAGCCAAATCTGCTTGTTTAGTAAACTTTTATTACACTAAATTTCATACTTAATAAGTATTTATTAATGCGAACAATGTGCTTGCATCTCCTTGGAAAGTTTGAGTAAGTCATGTTGTTGTTTTTAATTTTAGGCATGATTCCAAGTTCTCATCAATCTCAGTTTACTCTTGATAATGTTCATGCTTGAAAAAGATTGTTCGCATATATATGAGGAACGGAAAAGAACAGCAAAACGCTAGCTTTGAATTGGCGATGATTAAGAGTTTTAGCTAAAATGGAGTTGATAATGGCAATCACTAATTCCATAACTTCACAAATTTCATCCGGAAATGTTTGCGCACACAGCGCTTCTTGGTGAATGATACAATGGTAAACAAGTATCTCGTGATTAATTTTTTCTTTCAAAATAGCAACAAACCCTTTTCTTACGCCGGTCATACTTTTGGCCCGATCTGTTGAAATCGACACAATTTTATCGAGGGGAATATGATGTTTATCCACGCACTCAATTACAGCATTTGCGATATCTTCTCCACCTTTGAGTGGCAATAATCCTAAAAGTTCTTCGTTAGCGCCTGAATGAGACATAAATCTTGCAAAAAGTGAAACTTGCGCTGCATCATTTATGTCACAAGACTCGTCAACTGCTATTGATAAAGCCGAAACCAATTTCAGATCTTCGATATGCTGGGTGGTTATATTTGAACACATTTTAATTATCCTATCTTTAATGGCTTTGGCAGACAATGGTACCTCTTTAATACTTTCAGAATATCTGCTTTGTTCTTAAAATCTCGTATTAGCTCTTCTGATTAATTTATCAAAATAAGATGTAATTTTTTTCCTACCAAGTTTTTTTTTTTTATATGAAAATATTACTGCGCCTTCCGTGGATATTTATGCCAGAGCCGCACTTAAGAAGCCAAAAGGCCACATGCGGCTCTGGAGCCGCACTTTGCCGACCACTGATTTAGGCGATTGCATGTTATACACAAAATAATTATATGCAAAACAGAAAAAGTGATTATGTGAATGTCGATATTCTCCGAAGACTCTTGACATTCATTAAGTTCGGTCTTTCACAGAAATATACATAAGAATATAATGATTTTCTTGTTTTCAGGGATGACAGAAGTGACAGAGTCTTTTCTTAATCGACCCTTAAAGGAAATGGGCCTTGATTCTTTGTTGAGTGTTGAGATAAAGCAACTGATTGAGAGTGAATTCAATCTAAACATCACGATGCAAGAACTGATCGATATGAAATTCAGGGACATTAAAAATCTCTCTGTCGAAGAATCAAGAAAAGGAGATACCTCACAGACGCCATTATCTTCTGCTGCATCACGATGCAAGAACTGATCGATATGAAATTCAGGGACATTAAAAATCTCTCTGTCGAAGAATCAAGAAAAGGAGATACCTCACAGACGCCATTATCTTCTGCTGCATCCATTAAACTTTCGCCGGAAGCACAGTAAAGTGAGAGATTTGCGCCCGTAATTTATAGAAAAAATCATCTAAAGATCCTCTTTCTATTTTACTTCACAGTTTTTTAATTAATTTTCTACATAATCCGTCTTCCAATATTCTTTTCTTCTTAAGCCAAATATTAAAAATATTTTACCATACTTAATTGGGTCAGGAATTTCTCATGCAGTGAATCTTCCTAAGTTTCTTGTGAGAGCTTTGGGTTTCACTCACTCACTCTTTTAGCCTAAATTTTGTTTACATATTATTTTGAAATTTTGAAGAGGAAAATGTGGTTGGAAGCTAGACAGGATGGCCTCTCAAATCAGGTTTCATGTTCCCCTGATTTTCAAGTAAAAATCTTAAACTTTCTAGGTCAGCTTTTTTTTTTTTTGCCCCCCAAAAAGAGTAAATGTTCTAACGTATTTTATTTAAAATATAATTTTTTTAATATATCATCTTGAAAAAATAATTATATTAAATTTATTTTAACAACTTAGCAAGATTTTGTTTTTCATTTTTCAGAATTTTTGATGTTTTGGTACAACATTTATTTTAAAAAATTAAAATTGATGCAGAGAAGATGATATGTTTAGCATGTAGATTGAATAAAAATGTTTTTATTGAATAAAAATGTTTTAATGTGTTATTTTAAGTAGCTTTCACACAGAGAGTACCAAATAGCAAATATAGAGCATATATTCAAAATATAGAAAAATATAGAATCTATAGCAAATATAGAGAAATATTCAAAAAACCGTGGACAAGTATTGTTTAATATATTTTTTTAAGCGAAAGAAAATAATTCTAGGCGATTATACATCAATACATTTTTAAATTTATTTTTGCTTTGAATTTTAAAATTTGAATAACATTTAAATATCGAGCCGTTTCACCCTATTNTCAATCTAAACATCACGATGCAAGAACTGATCGATATGAAATTCAGGGACATTAAAAATCTCTCTGTCGAAGAATCAAGAAAAGGAGATACCTCACAGACGCCATTATCTTCCACCGTAAGCACAGTAAAGTGAGAGATTGTTACAATAAAGTGAGAGATTTTGAAGTGATTTGCACCCGTAATTTATAGAAAAAATCATCAAAAGATCCTTTTTCTATTTTTCTTCACAGTTTTTCAATTAATTTTCTACATAATCCATCTTCCAATATTCTTTTCTTCTTAAGTCAAATATTAAAAATATTTTACCACACTTAATTGGGTAGAGCAAGTCAGGAATTTCTCATACTGAATCTTCCTAAGTTTCTTGTGAGAGCTTTGGGATTCACTCACTCACTCTTTTAGCCCAAATTTTGTTTACATATTATTTTGAAGAGGAAAATGTGGTTGAAAGCTAGACAGGATGGCCTCTCAAATCAGGTTTCATATTCTCCTGATTTTCAATTAAAAATCTTAAAACTTTCTAGGTCAGCGTTTTCTTTTTTTTTTTTTTTTTTTTTTNTTTTTCTTTTTTTTTTTTTTTTTTTAATTTGCCCCCCAAAAAGTGTAAATGTTCTAACGTATTTTATTCAAAATATAATTTTTTTAATATATCATCTTAAAAAAATAATTATATTAAATTTATTTTAACAACTTAGCAAGATTTTGTTTTTCATTTTTCAGAATTTTTGATGTTTTGGTACAACATTAATTTTAAAAAATTAAAATTGATGCAGAGAAGATGATATGTTTAGCATGTAGATTGAATAAAAATGTTTTTATTGAATAAAAATGTTTTAATGTGTTATTTTAAGTAGCTTTCACACAGAGAGTACCAAATAGCAAATATAGAGCATATATTCAAAATATAGAAAAATATAGAATCTATAGCAAATATAGAGAAATATTCAAAAAACCGTGGACAAGTATTGTTTAATATATTTTTTTAAGCGAAAGAAAATAATTCTAGGCGATTATACATCAATACATTTTTAAATTTATTTTTGCTTTGAATTTTAAAATTTGAATAACATTTAAATATCGAGCCGTTTCACCCTATTTTGTCCAAACAGTGCTCTTTATAAAATTCATTAATCATATTTTCTTTAAATCAATATCTTTAGTCAAATGTTTATATGTTGTTTGTTTTGAATTAGCATTATTATTTTTAGAGACATTGTGTATTTAAAAATGAATGTCACAAATGCAAAATTGTCGAATATTTTGTGTCATTCTCTATAGAGAAAAGCTAGATAAAATTCTGAAAATGTTATTCTTTTTTTTATTCGAAATCATATTTAAAGAATTCCAATCTAACCACCTGGTTTTTTTAACCACCTAGTTTAAGAAAAGTTAATTGTTTTTACATCTAGAAACCTGTAGCTGTAGAGTAAAGAAAAGTTTTATTTTCCTTCTTACTCATTAACACATATCAATAAAATTTTTATACTCTATGCTTATACATTGTTAAACATGTTTCTCATATATTCCTTAGTTTTTGGCCAGCTTTTTAGCGAAAAAGAAGTAACAGTTTCTGAAACATCATCGGAAATGTTAACAACACAAAATTAGTCTTTAAAAAAAACTTTTTTGAATTAAAATCAGTGGCCCCCATCCCCCCCCCAAGCTCTTGGGCGCATTCTTGGGTAAATTCTAAATTCTCCCCCCCAAACTATTCATTTTATTTAGTGTAAAAATTCCCCCCCCCCAAGCTTCAAGTGGGTGCATCACGCTCCCACCTCCCCCCCCCTGGTGGGGGCCCCTGATTAAAATATGTTTTAAAAGGTTAAAATGATATTGAGAAAATTAGCAACAATTATAGCGATTTTTCGCAAATTATTGCTGCTAACGATTGTAAGAAGATGTGCGATTGGTTGGCTTGGCAGAGAAAAAAATTACAGATATTTCATTGGCCATGAGTACGATATCTTTTAAAAAAATCGTCTGAAAAAAAGCATACTGTTATTAAATTATAACAAAATAATTCTTGGAGAACTTTATAAAGTTAAAACTACTAAAAGATTTTGGATCATTTTGCCAAATAAAGAAAGTATCTCCAAAGCATTGGAACAAACTTGAACGATAAATAGATTCAGCCCACAAACTAGAAGGAAGGAAAGTACTTTTGTAAACAGGAGCAAATATCCTAATCCCTTCTTCTACCCCCCACCACAAACTAATGCCTTTCAAATACTGCAAAGTCCCATGTGCTGATGATATTCCGTTAGCAATAAATTTCTGGATAAAAAATAGTGGGTATAATTAATGGTAAAATAATAGTAAAATTAGGGAAAAAAATTCTAGCTTTTCTTTAAAATTCACTGATTTTCCCAGGCTTTTATCTGAACTTCACCGACTTTTTCATTTTTTTTCCAGTATAAAAAAATTTCTTGATAACTCGAGGTATGCAAGGTTTTATTCAAGGTATGCAAGATTTTCCAGGTGGGTGGCCACCCTGCTAAAATATGTAGAAAATTAGTAAAATAAATAATTGAGGGGAAAAAAAAGCAGAAGAAATATTTATTTTTAATGATTTTTTTAATTAAGAGAACAAAAACACGTAAATCTCCTAATCTTTCAAATATTCATGTTTAAGAACCTTCAAACTACCATGCTTCTAAGAAGAGATTTAACAGTTATAATAATTTTGCCCCTTAAAAGAAGTTTTAAAATTGCTGCAAGAAAGTTTGGAAGATTCATTGGAAGACAGCCTCCTAACCACCCCACCTTCAACCCTTTTTAGCCAAAGTTTTGACTGAATGTTTATATTATTTAAATGTATTGAATAATCCCAAGAAACTGAAACAGTGATATATTACTTGATAAAAAACTTCCTTCTTATACAAATGTACAAAATTAAATTACAATCGACATATTTTAAGCACTTAAAAATATACTATCAAGAATACGAGATATCATCAAACGCTGCACATTGTTAGAATCTTGGGCATAAATTTAATTTCGACAATGCCAAAATTATATCCACCTCAGTCACATCTTGACGAACTGGAATCTTGTTTTATTCGTGTGAATGCTCTGATTCCCTTATAAAATACATTAGTTCCACTCTTTATAGTGCACGGAAATGCATTTCACCCTGATTAGTCCCTCTGTGCCACATGGGTTTTCTTGTTCTATTTTTCATCTTTTCCTCATCTCGACTGCTGTTTGTTTCTCAGCTTTATTTTGCCATTTGTAAAACGGGCACCTTTTATAGAACTGCTTGAAATAAGTCGACTGTTATTTTCAATTTAATTTGCTTTAGGGGAATGAAGTTTTTAATGAAGTAACATTATTTAAGGGTGTTTGGAAAATTGAAAAGTGAGAAACTGGAATATACAGAAAATAAATTTAAAAAATGTGAAAAAACACTGAAAAAACTATTATTATTATTTTTCACTATTTTTTAATAACTTAAGGAGGTAAATATCCTTGCTACATCTGATTATGATTCTCAACTTTTCACCTCTTTAGCCCCTAGGGAAAAATGTAACAGTTAGAATTATACTTTTTCTTTCCTCTAAATTTGGCCATAAAATTATGGTAAAGTGATTAACATACTGAAGGGGATATTCCCAGAAATCAGAAGGTGTTAGAGGAGATAGGAGAGGTAATTATATTTAAGAATCAGTTGGTCAGTCAGGGCACAAAAAGAATATTTGGCAGTGCATTGTCATTCAAATGTGTTCTTAAACTTTTGCTTACAGCTGGTACCAAAACTACAAACTTCAGCAATGCTAACCACAGTACCTAAAAATTAATGTCAATTCAACTTTACTTTGACATACCCTTTTTAAGCATAGTTTAAAACTATCAGATGTTTTTAGCATAAAACTTAGTATTTTTTAAAGAATAAAAGATTGGTGAGTATTTCTTTAACACTTTTATAGTTTTTCTTTTTTAAAGCAAACAATTTGCATTGGCAAATAACATAACTTAAACTACAACTATTGTGTCAAAATATTACACAGGTGAACTGTGCACTATTTTACAAAAAAAGTTTAAATAAGTAGGTAGCAACGTTTATACAATATTAAGAAAACAATTTCTATGAAGAAAAAAAAAGGATTAGAATTATTTGAACAAACAACAAGACAGTGAATTTTTATTCAGTAAGAAAAGAAATAATGCATGATAAATTTTTTTACAAAGATTTTTCACCTTTAATCACAACTTATATTGCTTCAAAAGCGATTCTACTTCTGATGAAGAATGTAATGAGTTCTTAAGACCAAGTAATTTTTTCAAATCTGAAAAATAATATATAAATAATGAATTGAAACAATCATATCTGAATGAAAAAAAAAATTACTGGAATAGTAAGTTTTAAAGAGCAGAGGAGAAAATAGAAAATAAAATTACTTCTTACTGTAGTAGCTTTCTAAATAATTCAATTTTAAAAAACTTCTTCTTAAATCTATCTTCAAAAGTTTGCTGAATGCAAACTTTATAATACTAATACATAATTTTTAGGTAAAGTAGATATTAGCTTTAGATTAAATCAATATAGATGAACATCAGGTTTATGTTTTTCATTTACACACATTTTACATTAGTACACTGTCATAGCAAAAGTCACCAAATAAAATGATTAGTGAAATTAGATAAAACATTTAGTAACATTCTCTAAAATAATAAATATTAAAAAAAATATTTTTCTGGCTGATATGTTTTTAAAAAATAAATGCTTGGAAAAAAAAAATTCTGCCGTTAAACAATTAAATTAAACTTAAAATTATAAATGCTTTAAACATAGCAAAGAAGCATCCATCTTTAATTTAGCTATTAATCAAAAGTCTATCAGTTAAATGTAAATTTCTGCTTCATCACCAAATCTTAAGAATCACTTGTAAGGCAGCCATTGTATTTAACAGAGCTAGAAAATCATATTGCCTGGCATGTCTAATGTATATAAGCATATAACCAAAAATACTGATTAAGCTTTCCTTAAAATTTTGATGAATACATCAAATAGCTGAGATATGTAGGATAAACGATATCAAAGTAATAGAGAAGCAAAGAAAAATTATATTATTTGATAAGATCTAATCATCAGAAATGTTTAATGCATTAGAATTTCATTAGATAAATGAAAATTTAAAAACAGTTATTATTCTATTTTATTTCCCATCATGCATATTTTTAATAAAAAAAAGTTTATGTGTAAAAAATTTCAAATATTACAGTTGATAATGCATTGTAAAGCTAACACAAAAGAGATTTAAACAAAGGTTTCTTAACACATAGCAACTGCTTAAATTTTTTAATGATATTTGGCTGAGCAAGTGATTTTTTTGATAAAATACTTTTAATGCTTGTCACCTTTTACTATTTGTGTTTTACCTTGAAGATTTGTCGAAAATAAAAAAAAAAGAACATAAATATGCTCAGTATATTTTTAATTCGCTCAGTATATAAATAAAATTTGTATTTATATTTGTATTTGCATTTATATTATATTTGTATTTATATTTCTAGCATTTATATTTTAAATAAAAGTGTCAAAGTAGTGATCATGTTGTTAATGTCATCTTTCTTAAATAGATATTCATATTTTTTTCATTAACATGCTTTCAAATAAGATATTTGGGCATTTAAAAGTTTATTAGAACATCCATTTGGTGGACTTACATGCCCAGCAAGACATGCAAAAATTGTGAGATTTTGAGATTAATTATGCAAAAACTTCACATTTTCCCCATTAACTTAGCATTACTGGAGGAAATTTAAATTAGAGGGAGGTGAGTTTTCTTAAGCTGAATTTATTAATTAATAAAATTTAGAGTTTACCTTTTTTGTCTTGACTCGATAAGAACATAACAAGTGTTTGAAATCTGCCAACTTGAGTAAGGTATTTCAAGTAAACAAATACATCATCTTGATTGCTACAAAAGAAATAAATTACACTTCACTGAAATATATATTGTGTCTTAAATTTTTTTAATACAAGTACATTATTGAAAAACCAATTTAGACAGTTATTATAAACATCAAATTTTTAGAGTAATATATATATATATATATGTTAATCAGATTTTAATCACAATCATAGGAAACAAAGTAGAAAATTAATTTTACATACAAAGTATGTTAGGTGAATACATTTTTTCAAAAAGTTCAAATAACATAGATTGTTTACAAACAAATTTCAGTTGCAATTCATTCTTTCTCTAAAATATGGAGAGTGCACACAAAAATAAACAGACCACCCTGAATAACTTTTGATCCAATGATCAAATCTTCATGTTCTAAAACTCAATCTTAATTATTCGCAAGGGTGACCTCAAATATGCTAATTAATTAGTACAAATGATATTTTAAGTTAAGAAATTAGACACAAAATGTGTTTTCTCTGAAAAAAAATACATTTCTGTTGTTTATAGATTCAGATTTTGGCCTCCAAAATAAAAAGGAGAAATACAATTTGGAAAATATGGTCCCAATAATTTAGTCAGGAGAGCAGTACAAAGTTAGGACCCCTTAATATTAATTTCCCTTTTTACATATTTCACCATATATGGAGAAATTTTTAAGTGAATTGAAAAGAATGCGCTCATCCAAAGATAATTCCATGCAATATGTAACAAATAGTATCTATTTACTATTTTTTAATATTTCATTCAATAAGTTAACAAAAATTTTGAATTGTAAGGTATAAAATTTGTTACATAATTTTAAAGAGCGCAATTTTAAATGGAAAAATACAAAATATGAGCAAAATCAGTTAAATTGTTACTAAGTAATCAAATTTTGAAGAAGTGATATTTTTAAAATTCAATTTTTGAGAAACTATTCGATTGATTTTCAGGGATGAGAGTAGTCAGAAAGTAAAAAAGCGGAAATCCAAGAATATATATATACACACACACAAAAATTTGACAAAAAAAGGGCGATTTTTAAACTTGTAAACCATGTGATTATAAATCATGATGATTAATTTTAAAATTGTATGAATATGAATCACATGCATGATTTCAAATTAAGAGAATATGAATCCCGATATGAGGTTTTAAAATAACGTGAATATGAAACTCTATATCAAATTTAAAAAATGTGAAAATACAAATCATGATGCGTAATTTTTAGATCACGTAAGTACGAATCTCAATGCATAATTTTTAAATCGCGCGAATACGAAGCTCAATGTCTAATTTTTAAAGCACGTATAAATACGAAAAGCAATGTTTGATATTACAACCGCAAAAACGAATCACAACATTAAATTTCAAGCTAGCGCTAATACAAATTGCTAGATAGGGTTTTAAAAGCGCGTAAATACAAATCACGATATCGGATTTTTAAATCTCGTAAATAAGAATCGCGATGTACGATATTTAAATCGCTTAAATAAGAATCGCAACGTTCAACTTTTAAATCAGGTAAATATGAAAATCGATGTTTGATAATAAAATTTCGTGAATAAGAATTGAGATATTTGCAGAGTTTGGACTTGGGATTTCTAAAAGGCTTGTTTGTATTGTTTTTGTTTAGACATAATAAATAAAAATTTACAAGATTAACTGAATGAGCAAATAAATATTTTCACAGCAATTCAACCTCCATTTTTCCCCCCATTTGCTTTCACGCCAGAAAACAAGATGTGGCGACGTCTGAATTAGGAAAATACGAGCTATCCGGCAGACGGATTAAAATACGGAAATTCTTATTTTCTGTGCGTAAAAGCGGAGAAAATAGCTAAAATAAGTAAAAATATGGAAGGGTTAGCAGCTAGGACGTAGTTTGAATTTTCAGTTTATTTCTGAAAATCGTAAATAAATATGATTATTTTATTTCAACGACTGAATTTTAAAAAAAAAGCGGGATATTTATAAAAAGCTGTATAAAGGTCAACCAGTTTTATCCCAAGGAAATGATTTTTAGAGAAACTTCAGAGGGAGGCATGAGGACTTATTTTCACTCTGCGGAAAATTAAATTCCTCATAAGATATTGTAACTTGTGTAAAAAAAAAATTTCCGCAGAAATTAGTGGGAATAATGGAAAAATCTGAAAAAAAGCGGAAATTCTCGAATCCGAGGAAAAATCACATCCCTGGATTTTGCCCAAATTTTGTATTTTGTCATGTACATTCACTAGAATGATATTAAAAATTTTATACCTTAAAATTCAAATTTTTTGCGACTATTATAAAATAAAATAACAAAAATAGTAAACTCTTACTAAAAGTTATTCTTGCCTGGAATTATCTTTAGCTAAACAAATTTTACAAATGTGTGCAAGAACATTTCAATTAGCTTAAAAATTTCTTGCGATAAGGCGATATACGTAAAAAGTAAAATTAACATTAAGGGGTTCAAAAATTTAGATTGCTCTCATAGGACCTTATTTCCTAGATTAACAGCTACACCCTATATTTTAGAGGCCAGAAATCTGAATCTGCCCAAAAAAGGTACGTTTATGAAGAGAAGGCATGTTTTTGTGTCTGATTTTGAAAAAAATCCTCGGCACTAATTAATTATTTGAGGTTACTCCCACGAATCATTAGGATTGAGTCCTAGAAAGTGAAGATCCGATCATTAGATCAAAAGTTATCTAGGGTGGTCCCTTTATTTTCTTGAACACTGTACATTACAATAGTAATTAAATACAATTGCAGACAAATTAACTTGCATTCACACTTACGCAGACTTTCTCTAAAGAAATTATTTTGATTAAAATAAATCATTTTTTAATAAATAATTCACACCTAATTACAAACAAAATCTTGGTTTTATAAAGTTTATTTGTATAATTGAAGATAATCTTATAGCTTACTCAAGATAGGAAGTTCCTAATGTTTGAAGAATGCCACGAAATATTTCTGCCTCCATGTCATGTTTGAAAACAATAGGCAATCTTTCAGGAGGAAATTGCTTTAAAAAATAGTTTTATTAGTTAAAAGCAGTTAGAAAAGTATATATTTTTATAATAAAATTACCAAAGAAAATAAAGTAATAAAAACATATTTCATTTGTTAAGCCATATAATTTGAAACTTCCGGATCGTGGTTAGCGAAAAATCCAGAATTTTTTCAGAGCACAATCATCTCTGATTATCTCAACTTAAGCATAATAAAAACAAATTTTATCACAGAATAATAAAATATATTACATCTAATTTCAGAACTATCTGTTGAGCAGAAAGTTTAACCAGCTTCCAAAACAATTTTATTAAGGGTGCACTCAATTTGTAATAGTTTATGATCAATAAAGGAAGTTTTTATGAAACTGTTGAAAAAGAAAATCAACATCAATTAGCATTATTCCTTCATTCTAATATTTAATTGAAATTTGTAATATTTTTTAATCAAATAATTCTGGTTTCAATAACCTGGAAACTAAAATGCAGTTGATTTACAAGCTAATATTTTGCACAAAATGAAAATTTCAGCCAATTATCCCTCAATTTATCTTTAAGTTCCATGATATTACTTTATTGTTGGTTGGAATCTGACATTTTTAAAATCAGATATTGAAGAAACAATTAAATAACTATGAAACCACATTACTCCACTTCACAAAATTTGTAACTGAATTGTAAATTCCTCACTATAAAAATCGCTAATTAAGATTCTTTTCCATAAAATGACACTCAATTCCCAGAAAATTTAAAAAAATAAATCCTGCGGGTCAAACTATATGCTTGACCCATGCATATATAGGTGGACAGTTTCTAAGTTTATAATTTTTGAGCTATCAAAATTAGTAATTTTTACTAGATTAAAATGAACAAATTGGTTAGAAAATTTAAATCTTCCAACTTTTTAAATAGATTATTTTAAAATCCACACTTGCATTCGTAGAAAATGGGATGTTCTGAATATACACAAAAAAACTAAGGCTTTTAAGATAAAAAGCTAAATATCATGATAAATAAATCTTATCAGGAATGTCTGGACAACTATGAGCCTTGTTATAAGTAACTGGTATTATAATTTATCTTTTTTTTGGTCTTTCATTTTTATTTTTGCAATCCTGCATTACTAATTAAGAAAATGATGCATTTGGATGAAACAATCATGTAGAAAAAGTATCAGAGATTATTTTTCAAACATTCAGCAAGACACTAACATTATCTCGCGATTTCTTGCGTTAAAGTTCAGGTTCCTCATTACTGCTAGCTTAGATTGTTCCAAAACAAGTTAAGTCAGTTTTAGAAATTAAAGAGAAATAAATCTCGCTTTGTTTGAATATTTAATGGATCATTTTTATTAAAAACACTCATACAATAGATTATTACCAAGCAGATAAAATTTCTTTTTGTATTGGTAACAAAGATCTGTAATATCAAGCAAGGGATGATAAACAAGAAAAAAAAGTGACATCTAATATGTCTTTCAAATTTAAGCATATTTCAAATTAATTATCGAGTTATTTCTGGAGTGACAATTAAAAGATTAAACAAACTAAACATTAAGTTTGGCAGACATGAAAGGTTAAACTAGAATAGACTGTATTTTTGTTTTAACTATGTTTATTTATTTACACAAGCAACATAATTTAGTGCTGTATTTTAGCTTTAAAGATGCTTAAAAATTAACACAGGAGCTGCGTATTGTTAGCAAAAATCAGCCAGAAATTACTGAGAATTGATTCAACCTAACTTTTATTACTATGTTTCTCTATTTTATTTTCTCTTCTCATATCTTTAATTTTTATACGCATAATGAGTTTGTGTTAGAAAACTGCTGTGTCATCAAACACTGCAATTTATAATAATGTATATAGGAAAATTCTATGAAATTCTTGTTCAAAATGTCATTTTGCAGTAGCTTTAAAATGTAAGAATATCAAATTGAAATGTCAATGATACGTTTAAAATTCAAATATTTCACAGGATGCATAAATCGGATATTTTTAAAACTTAATTTCAAAAACAGTATCAAAATACAGACAAAGCTAGATAAAAATACAGTATTATCTAATGAACAAAGCAATCTGCCATTGCAAAACAATTTGAGAGGATTTGCAAAAACAGCTAGGGGGGGNGGGGGGGGGGGGTGGCAAGCACAGGTGGTGATCCTAGTAGAATATATAGATGATTGGTAAAATTTTTTGCAGCATTTTAAAAACCAGAGATTTATAGCCTATGGTCTGCAGGTCAGAAATTTTGCACAAGGCATTATGACTTATTCCTATAACTGTTATAATAAAAAAAGGAATAGAATAAATTGTTTTTATACTGTAATCTGTAACAGTAAATTGGTGATCTAGTCTTTATCAAGTTCTAATAATTTTACATTAAAAGTTTTATTTATGGCATCAGGTTTATCAAGAAAAGGCATTTTTTATGCATTAGTACAAATAAAGGATAGAAAATTTCCTACATCAAAAGACATGTAAATAAAAAAATATATATATCCAATTTCAAAATTTTAATCGTAACAAGCAAATTAATTCATTTAATACTGTATTAGCAACTGAAGGAACACACTTTTTTTTGATAAACAATATTAAAATAAATGGAAACTTTCAGGATGAAGGAAAATAATAAATTTATCTGAATTTTTCTTTTCTTTTTGAACTAATTTAATTTTGATTTACTTACATGAAATATTTTCATTTATTTTTATTATCTACTTCTGAAAAAAAATTAATTATACAGCTATAATTAATTTCATTAAAATAGAATCTAAAGGCATGCTATGCTGCCTTTTTACAATTACTGCTTTATTTTAATCTGGGCCCTTAACCTACAATTTTTTAATTTTTATCACCCACTATCCAAAAATAGTTATACACCCCTGGTAAAAATCAAATGAGAAAAATAAAGAATTGAAAACAACTCTTATTTCTTACTTTTAAATACTGATACTTTAAATCTGGATATTTGGACAGTTTTCTCCAATCGGTTAAAAATTGATAGGCAGCATTGGGTACAGGAGGCAATGTTTGTTCTAATTTCTTCACAATACTTTCTATTTCCCTTAGGTCTTTAACATCTGGCGAATCCTTCAAGGATTTTTGTCTGGTAGGTAGTTGACAAGGACTAGATTGAGTAGTTTTTTCTTCTGGAACTATATAGGAATGGGAAACAGATTGTTTCGAATCCATAACATTTAAGAGACTTTCTAATCGACTGGATGGAGTTTGGATTTCAGTATTTTCTTTAATTTTGATATTTTCTATATCAAGGTTTAATTTTTCTGTGGAACTTTCTTTTGCATCAGAGTTTTCCATTTCCTAAAATACATAATTTTTAATGCAAAATTTAAAAAGTACACAATACATTTATAAAACTTATTTCTTATAATTACTAGAGCATTTACAATTTCAAATATTCTCTAAAATATTTTTGTTTCTGCCAAAACAAATAATGAATAGCAAAACTTAAAAACAAATGTTTAGAATATATTATAAAACTAAAATAAACCAAATTTTCCTTAGTTCCATTAAAACAAAATTTTCTCATAAAAATTAAAATTATTTATAGCGAATATAAATAACTTCTCATTATTCAATATTTGTATTTTTTTCAAAAAAATTTTATGAATACAAAATTAAAAATCTGTGGAATATTTATAATCCTTTTCTAGTCCAGTTATTAATTTTAAATCAAAAAACAATTTATTAATAATAACCTCTATTAACTTTAAAATAAAATGCAAAACTATTTTTCTTTTCATTATTATTCATTCACTGACAACTATTAAAGTGTAAAACATGCTAGAATTTAACTTATAGATGAAACTCTAATTTTTATAGTTTATAATGCTCTGTCTTAGCTTACAGAATCCATTCTCCTACAACACATATTGGTTCGTTATATCATATCAATGAATTATATTTATTTTTGCTTTATTAGTAACAAAAATTAATTACTAATAACCCAACTCTGGAACCTGCTGCCAGGTGACACAGTGAAACACCATATAATGGTCTAAACCAGGGGTTTCCAACTTATATGAGGCCGGGGGCCACAATTAAAAACACAAATCAAATGGAGGGCCGCAACTTTATCAAATTTTTTTATAGGACTCTTTTATGTTTGAAGAAACATTGAATATTACTGTCAGAGTTTTACCAAGTTGTACAAAACAAAAGTATTGAATTACAAATTAAAATAAGAAGTAGATTTTTAAAAATATTTAATTGTTATTAATAATAATTTTAAAGACATAAATAAATAATAAAAATTCGGGCTACAATAACTTTAATGTGCACCTATGTATTAAACAATTAATGTGCAACAGATATCTAATTGTTAAGGTATTAAAACTTACATAGTAGCACACAAAAGATTCAATGAGAAAATTGAGGTTTGTCTGCTGCAACCACCAGAGAATCGATATTTACATTTTAAATTTACAAATGTGTGTGTAAATATTTTAGCCTAAAATGAGTGGTTTCAAAAAGTTAAATCGGAGAATTTCTTCTAGAAAATTTTTGATACGCACATGCTAAATTATATTCACAAAATATAAAAAAAAAATGAAATAAAAAAGAGCAACATACACGATTATTTTTGTATTTGAATAAATATTTTCTTGGATGCAAACCTGAAAAATAAATTTCTTTGCACCGTTGGTATGTAAAATTTCACAGAAACGAAGAAATTAGGTTTTTATTAACGAGAAAAGTATTTTAAACCCATATAGAATTTTTACGAAAATTGTCCGCAAAAAAATGACAACTAATATATTTTAGTTCGCGGGCCACAAAAAAAAAGCCCCCGGGCCGCCAGTTGGAAACCCCTGGTCTAAACCAAATACTACAATGATAAAAACTAAATGCTAAAATTTCTGACTCAAATAATTTTATACATTTAATTAACATATTTTTTCTGAAATTTAGGAAACAAAAAATTTATTTAGAAACAATTACAGTTGAAATTTCATATAGTTGAGGTTGCTACATTGTGAGTGAACAGAGATAACAAAACTACTTAAATCCAATAAATGCTTAACTTAATTTGACAAAATCATGCTAAACTTTAAAAAGAATCAGGAAACTGACAAAATAATTGATAATAATGTAACACATTACGTTTAACAAGTAGCCAGAAAATATTTTCTTTAAATAATAAATATACAAAAGAGCTTTAAATTTTAAGCTAAGTTCAGAAAAAAAGTGAATACTACACATTTTAACTTGAAAATAAACCACATAAGAACACAAACATTAATAAAGAGTAAGTTTTGTTACAAGTTCAGTAATATATAAACACTATATAAATCATATAGTGACAAACTATGAGTGATTTTCAATATAGAAAAGTTTTTTATTTCAATAGAAATCGATGATAAATGTTACTAATAATATTTGACCTTTTAAGTATCAATTTGAGTGGGGGCTAAGTACAGAGAGTCAAAGGATGGAAAAAATATCAGATGGAATTCTATATGAAACTCTTAAGTGCTCTTTACACAAAATAGATTTTGTAAGGTCACTTTCAAAACTCATTACAATAATGCTAAAGACGAATTATTAATGACTGTGGCTCAGAGCTTGGTACATCAAGAATTGAATTTTTGATTTTGAAAAATAATTATTGGCAAAAAATGGCAAGTTTGAATCACAATGGGTGATGAACATTCATTATAATTTATCTATGAAAGAGTTAAAAACAGACATGTAATGGGAAATAGGTGAGGTTTTATTCAAACTAAATACGAAAANTTATGGCATCAGGTTTATCAAGAAAAGGCATTTTTTATGCATTAGTACAAATAAAGGATAGAAAATTTCCTACATCAAAAGACATGTAAATAAAAAAATATATATATCCAATTTCAAAATTTTAATCGTAACAAGCAAATTAATTCATTTAATACTGTATTAGCAACTGAAGGAACACACTTTTTTTTGATAAACAATATTAAAATAAATGGAAACTTTCAGGATGAAGGAAAATAATAAATTTATCTGAATTTTTCTTTTCTTTTTGAACTAATTTAATTTTGATTTACTTACATGAAATATTTTCATTTATTTTTATTATCTACTTCTGAAAAAAAATTAATTATACAGCTATAATTAATTTCATTAAAATAGAATCTAAAGGCATGCTATGCTGCCTTTTTACAATTACTGCTTTATTTTAATCTGGGCCCTTAACCTACAATTTTTTAATTTTTATCACCCACTATCCAAAAATAGTTATACACCCCTGGTAAAAATCAAATGAGAAAAATAAAGAATTGAAAACAACTCTTATTTCTTACTTTTAAATACTGATACTTTAAATCTGGATATTTGGACAGTTTTCTCCAATCGGTTAAAAATTGATAGGCAGCATTGGGTACAGGAGGCAATGTTTGTTCTAATTTCTTCACAATACTTTCTATTTCCCTTAGGTCTTTAACATCTGGCGAATCCTTCAAGGATTTTTGTCTGGTAGGTAGTTGACAAGGACTAGATTGAGTAGTTTTTTCTTCTGGAACTATATAGGAATGGGAAACAGATTGTTTCGAATCCATAACATTTAAGAGACTTTCTAATCGACTGGATGGAGTTTGGATTTCAGTATTTTCTTTAATTTTGATATTTTCTATATCAAGGTTTAATTTTTCTGTGGAACTTTCTTTTACATCAGAGTTTTCCATTTCCTAAAATACATAATTTTTAATGCAAAATTTAAAAAGGACACAATACATTTATAAAACTTATTTCTTATAATTACTAGAGCATTTACTATTTCGAACATTCTCTAAAATATTTTTGTTTTTGCCAAAACAAATAATGAATAGCAAAATTTTAAAACAAATGTTGAGAATATATTATAAAACTAAAATAAACCAAATTTTCCTTAGTTCCATTAAAACAAATCTTTCTCATAAAAATTAAAATAATTTATAGCGAATATAAATAACTTCTCATTATTCAATATTTATATTTTTTTCAAAAAAATTGTATGAATACAAAATTAAAAATCTGTGGAATATTTATAATCCTTTTCCAGTCCAGTTATTAATTTTAAATCAAAAAACAATTTATTAATAATAACCTCTATTAACTTTAAAATAAAATGCAAAACTATTTTTCTTTTCATTATTATTCATTCATTGACAACTATTAAAGTGCAAAACATACTAGAATTCAACTTATACACGAAACTCTAATTTTTATAGTTTATAATGCTCTGTCTTGGCTTACGGAATTCATTCTCCTTCAACACATATTGGTTTGCTACATCATATCAATGAGTTATATTTATTTTTGCTTTATTAGTAGCAAAAATTAATTACTAATAACCCAACTCTGGAACCTGCTGCCAGGTAACACAGTAAAACACCATATAATGGTCTAAACCAAATACTACTATGATAAAAACTGATTGCTAAAATTTTTGACTCAAATAATTTTATACATTTAATTAACATGTTTTTTTCTGAAATTTAGGACACAAAAAATTTATTTAGAAACAATTACAGTTGAAATACCATATAGTTGAGATTGCTACATTGTGAGTGAACAGAAATAACAAAACTACTTAAATCCTATAAATGCTTAACTTAATTTGACAAAATCATGCTAAATTTTAAAAAGAATCAGGAAACTGAGAAAATAATTGATAATAATGTAACATATTATGTTTAACAAGTAGCCAGAAAACCTTTAAATAATAAATGTACAAAAGAGAGCTTTAAATTTTAAGCTAAGTCCAGAAAAATACTACACATTTTAACTTGAAAATAAACCACATTAGAACACAAACATTAATAAAGAGTAAGTTTTGTTACAAGTTCAGTAATATATAAACGCTATATAAATCATATAGTGACAAACTATGAGTGATTTTCAATATAGAAAAGTTTTTTATTTCAATAGAAATCGATGATAAATGTTACTAATAATATTTGACCTTTTAAGTATCAATTTGAGTGGGGGCTAAGTACAGAGAGTCAAAGGATGGAAAAAATATCAGATGGAATTCTAAATGAAACTCTTAAGTGCTCTTTACATAAAATGGATTTTGTAAGGTCACTTTCAAAACTCATTACAATAATGCTAAAGACGAATTATTAATGACTGTGGCTCAGAGTTTGGTACATCAAGAATTGAATTTTTGATTTTGAAAAATAATTATTGGCAAAAAATGGCAAGTTTGAATCACAATGGGTGATGAACATTCATTATAATTTATCTATGAAAGAGTTAAAAACAGACATGTAATGGGAAATAGGTGAGGTTTTATTCAAACTAAATACGAAAACGTGATACTTATCAATTAAAAATAGATTATCTGTCAAGTAAAAATTAATTTAATGAATAAATAAATCAGAATATTATTTTAATACAATAAGAATCAATAAAGCAATAGAAAGCATTATAAAAAAATTAAATTTTTGTATTATTTTATTACAGCACTTGGGACATGCTGAAATTTAATTTTGAGCAGAAATAAGTAAATAAAAGTTTTGCTTAAATAGAATTATTTTCATTACTTACACAACATAGATACTTTTATGAGAAATACTGTCTAGTCACTATACCTACATTAACTGACAAATTATAGAAGAAAAAAAAATTTTAACTAAAAAAATTAAAAATTGATCAATTTATTCATTTATTTATTTTACATTCTTTTTACATGCAGGAAATGTAATGTGCCATATTCACTTTTGCTGTCACACTGAAATAAAATGTTTGTTGAAATTAATAGAAAAGCTTATTTTCTTAATAAATTTATTTGCTGAAAAATAGAGAATAAAAAAAACTAAAGAATGAAAATAACAATATTGAAAATAGTGTTTGGCAAAAGTAAAATAAAGAGTGATTAAAAAACGTTCGCTATCAAACTGATTGTCAATAGAAGCATTTCATTTTGAAAGTAAAAAGTTATATTAAAGTTTGGTTACCATATTTAATGAATAATTTACTTAAGACAATTTAATCGGTGCTAAAATAACTTCTATAGAAAACGGATTTCATTTACTGGTCTCGTAAATGGAAGGGCATTAGTAATGGTAGCATCTTAAAATGACTAAATGAAAATAGTCTGTGTAATAAAAATTAAAATTATAATAAAGAAATAGTTTAACTTGATTTAGAACTAATAATATGAAATTTATTCAAAAGTATGTAAATAAATAATTTTTACACTTAACATCTTTTTCTTAAAAAATTATTTATTCACACTGATCCCTTTTAAGTCATTAGTTACAAAAAAGTTAGTGACAAAGTGAGATGAGAATAGCTGCAAGGTGCCTAAAACTTTAAATCTAATTTCAGTCTTTTAATATCATTCTGATGCTATTCAAAAATAAGTTTAAAGTAGGAGTTTATATCATTTTAGACGTAAGTAAGATACAGGTATCTAGTCTTGAATGAAAAAAAAAACTACAGTACAGAACCCGTTATCTGGAAATCAGAAAACTGGAAAACCAAAAAACCAGAACGAAATTCAATACATTTTCCCGCCAGTGTTTTCACTACAGCGCGAGAACGCGAGAATCTCGCATATTTTTGTTCTTTTCTCGCATTAAAAAATTATAAACGCGAGAAGTTCGCGCACTCTATTAATCAATTTCAAAACGCGCGAATTTTGGAAAAAATTTCGTCTTTTGCCATTTTGAATAAAATCCGTTTCACTTTTTTTCCTTGATCTTTCATAATTTTGAACATTGGACCTTGTTATCTAGCTTCCCTATTTACCAGTAATGTTCAGAACCGGTGCGAACAGCAGAACACCACCCCCCTCCCGAACCCCTTTCAGAACACATTACTCTGCAACCACGCGTTCACCGTAGGTAAGGTTTCTTCATGTAAGACATTTACATTTTTGGTGCATGAATCTAAGATGGGCAAATACCTTGTTAAGGCGACATCTTCTACTCCGTAGCGGACAAATGAAAATGAAACAAATGTCGGTAGAAATGGTCAAAACAAAACAAATACGGATATTTTTCAGCCAAATAAATATAGTAGCTGATTAAAAAGTTTATATAGAACATTTTCCATATGATGATACAGCAAAAATATTCAATTAGAAGATGTTAAAAATGTATTATAATTGAAGAAATAATTTTTTTCCAAGTCTATTCGTGTTTTTTTTAATTTTTAGAAATCTCACTTAACTTTTTAAAATCTCACCCTGTTTTTTAAAAAGGTTGAGAAATTCTCTCCCATTTTTTTTCTGTAATGCCCGCCATTTAAAAAAAAAAAAAAAAAAATTTTCCTCATAAGATTTTAGGATTTTTCTTTCTTTTTTGAACATTTCCATCATTTTGGAAATAATCATTAGTGCATTACTTCACCGTTTTTTCTTCTTTTTAAGATAATATCCAAATATTTATTTTTTTTTAGTTGGGTTTAACAATAAAAAAACGGCTTTTTGCAGCGATTAAGAAAACCGGAAAAATCAGTTTTACGGAGCAGCGATGGTCCTGATCGTTCTGGATAATCGGTTCCCTACTGTATTATAGTTTTCTTTCCCATTCTTACTTCATACTAGTGACATTCTGACTTCTTGACAGCTATTTCAAAGTTAATTCTAGAATTTGAAAAGTTTTGTAATGAACAAAAACTCTCTCGTCACACTTATTCACAACATAATGAATATTATACCACAGAAAAATATTATGTGACTGTGGTGCTGTGAAACAATTTCAAATTTCACAGGGGTGACACAACTAGGTAAAGTTGGAAGCCCCTATCTAAAATCAATGAAATAAAATTTTTAGACAGACTGTACACCAATAAATCTAAATAAAATAACGTAAAAAATCAAAAGTATTAAAATAGATAAATGTTCGGCAATAAATATTTGTAACGGAAAAAAAATCTGTTTTAAACTAAACATTCTAAATCTAAAAGAAGTAGATTAACTGTTTGAAATAACCATACATTGAAAAAATATATAACACTTGTTTATAATGCTCTGTCTTGGCTTNTCAACAGTGGGGGAATGAAATTTGAATACAAAAGCCATTCTCTGATGTGCAAAGAAATAACAGTGGGGTGAAAGATCATAACCAGCAGTGACCCTTTTATCAGAAAAGATGAAAAAAATGGTAAAAGATGACAAAAAGGCATTTTACATTATTTGAAAACCAATAAAAAAAATAGAAAATAATGTTGAAATTTGAAAAAAAATCGTTTTACAGAGGTTTACTGCTTCAGAGAATATCGTTATATTGAGAGGAAGATAACATTAATCCATATGCAAGTTTGGCGGGACCACGGAACATTATCGTAATAGAGGGAGTTATTGTTGTATCGGATATCGTAGTAGCGAGAGTTAACTGTATTTTCAAATTAGAATTAGTTTACAAAAAATAAAGAAGCTAAAACCCAATCTCAGTGCTTATGCAAAATAGACCTAGTAAGAGATTTCTTCAAAACAATTAAAACTTGAGAGTTCATGAGGTCTACTGATTAACCTCAATGGACACACTTAAATCTTTGAATGACTAAAGGTGCTGCCACATATATGCTAAGGAAAATCAATAATTACATTTTAGTAAATCTTAAAAGAAACATTGGAGCAAACAGCACAATATAAAATCTAAGAAAGAGTATTAACGGGTAAAGAAAGAGTATTAACGGGTAAAACGTAAATAAATTTATTTGAAATTAAAAAGGTATAAATAATAAATTGTAAACGAATCAAATAACCTGTCTCATTTTTTCCAATTCTGTTTGAGCTGATTTATTCTGCGGTTCTAATTCCAAAATTTTTAAATAGTCTTCTTCTGCCAATAAGAATTTTTTTAAAGCTCTTCGAGCTGTAGCTCTCCTCAAATAAGCCTTGATGTATGTAGGATCAAGAGACAGACACACAGTACAATCATCTTCGGCCGAAGCAAATCTATAAGAACAATGTCATGAAGAGTGAGAAAATACTAATTTAAAGGGGAACACTTATGCAAAATTTTTAAAAAATCATTTTTACATTTTGTATAGATTGAAGGTAAAATATGCATGTTCAAAAAAATTTACATAAAAAATATACTTTAGAATTCAGATAAATAAAAAATATATAAATTAAAGAACTTGTATGGACTTTTGAGGTGTATCAGAAATAATATTTTTTTTTTTTGATGTTATGTTTTAACAAAAAGGAGTTATAAACATTTAGATTATAGATGTTAAGACTGTATATGATGTGTTCCTGAGAAGTGCTTCTATAATATGGCCAGGTTAATCCATGACTTCTTATTCTACAGTATCTAGATTTAAATGACACGATTCAACATACACGAACCCTCCAACATATCAAAAGATGTTTGTTGAGCAATTGTAGAAAAAAGGGAAGAGAACAAAAAGCAATATCTCCCTACCGAAAATTCAACGGGTTTAGCAAAGACCAAAAAGAGCACCACAATAAACTGAAGCAGACGGACTAAAATTTAGCTCAGTAGAAATAAGACAGAATTATTGATCAACATTAAACAAATAGGCTGTTCAAATGAATTTTCAACTCTAAACTTTATAAGGAAATGATATATTAGAATTCTGTAACACCTAAATCTTAAAAATTTTAAATTAAAAGCCAACAAAATAAAATTAGCATAACTAATTTCATTAAACTATATCTTACTCTATACATTTTGCTGCATTAAGGGGGGGAAAAAACGAGGGAAAACCTACCTGGAATATTGCATTTACAATTGATCATTTTTCAAGAGTCTAAATAAATGTATGATTTATATGAACACTTGGATAACTAGATTTCTGTTCTCTTTTTTTTAAACCTAGCTTTTTAAAGTACAGGGGTCAAATTGATTCAAAGAAGAAAGGACTTTTGAGATGAGAAGGGGTATTGAGAGCATTTAATGCATCATTTCAACTTGGAGTGCCTCTTAACCAGATGAAAAAATCAAAAGATGCTATCTGAAATATTTCACATGGGCAGCAGTATTCTTTCTCGTTTCTTCGTAAAGATAAAAACAGGGGAAAGGAGAATAATTGATTCTTTAGTAGAGAAATAGCTTAGCAATACTTTCAGCCACAGAAGAGGCAATAAATTTTATGTGCTGTAAAAAATGCTAAAAAAGGTAAATATCTTCCAAAAATTGAAAATATACTTTTTTTTCAAACTTAGAAAAAGTGGCGTCTGGTTTGAAGAAATTGAAAATATAGTTTCAGGGCATGAATGACTGTCTCCGTCCAATTACAGGAGTGTTCACCTTGTAGAGAGGGCATATAATGGTTTATTTATAGAAGATTCGCAAGAAATTAAAAATATATATATCATGAGAGCCAACTGTTTTGTCTGTGATAAGAGATTTTACTTCTTTTGTAGCAGGAAAAAGTTTTCTTTTTCTTATCTTACCAGCAAAAAGAAAAGGGAAAAATTTAGTACAATTGGGTGGGAGCATGGAATTGAAGGGATAATGCTGCACATGGGTTGTTTAGTAATCTTGTTCCTGAGCAGACTGGTAGTAACAAATTTTAAGCTGGATGGCTTTCAAGTAGCTACCAGATATAGAACCCTGATTCTATGCAATGACAGCTTAGTGCCTTAACCACTGTGCCATCGCATCTCAGAAGACATCGATGTATTTGGCTGTAATTTTTCAAAACTAAATTAAAATTTTGATTTGAAACAAATTTTTTGAGTACTATATCACGTTTCCAGTTGTTTTTCACGTATTATAACAAGACAGAAAGTTTCCAGTTCTTAGAATAATCAGCCTAAATTTCAAAATAAACATTCTAACAGCAAAGAGATTTAAACGTAAATTCAATTTGATAGAAATTTTTTTAACAAGTATGATTGAAAAGAAAACTTTTAATATATTTTATCCAATTAAAAATGATGTACGCACAGCTACACAAATTATCTTCAATTTGGGAAAGCATAAATTGTAGAATACTTACTGTTCTTTTTTTAGAAATGCCATCGCACGATTAGCAGGCAGCAATGCATTTTCTGGATCCAACTCCATACCAATTGTATAACAGTTTATAGCTGAATCGTAACTTCCATTTTTAAAATATTCATTTCCCTATAAATTTCAAAATAATACTGCTAACGTTTTGTGAAACAAATCCAGCTCAGTTCAAAATTATATGATTGAAACATTAGTCAACAATTGTATTTTATTTTTACATTGTTACATTTGATGTTAAATATACAAACTATATTTAAAAATAACTAAAAATGATACAGCTTACAAAATAAATTTTTTTAATAAAACAGAATGTTTAAATATTTGATACCTGAAATGCTTACAAGTCTTGATGGTTATAAATTGATTAATTGAGAACAAACACTAAAATCATTAAAATTTAGTCTTAAAGCATGCCCCATTTCAACCAAATTTTTTTTTTCAAGGAATGATTGAAGTGCTTGCTGAATAAAGACAATCAGATATTATATTGAGATCTTAATTATATCTTTCAGAACTACATAAAAGAGATAAATATATTTAGTAATTTTCCATTTAATTCTCCGTCAATTTTTTATTTAACAGTTCCATCTTTGCTCCAGAGACTATTGGAATATTTTAAAGACTGAGAAAATTTATTTACTGAAGAATGTTTCAGGCTGTATATGGATTTCAATTCATATACATGTTATACATATTAAAAGAATAGAAATAAGAGTTTTTAGTTATGCAATTAAAATCTTGAATATTTTCTGTTACAACAATCATTTTATGTTGGTTTTTGTTTGCCATTTATGAAAGATACAACAGTAACAAATGTATTCTAAGAATAATGTCAGCATCACAAGTAATGAACGTATTATACAGATAAAACCAACTAAAACTGCTGCAAAAATATCAAACATTTTTAAAATGACATTATTTTATCCATCAAAGAAAAGTTTTAATTTTAATAAAAATAGTAGAAAAATGAAATCATCACAATTTAGAATCTCACCTTATCCTTTTTAAGAATCGCTTGCTGCTTTTTTCGTTGTAGATTCAATATTTCTTCAGAATCACTGTCTCCAGAAGAACTTTCTGCTTTTTCATCTTCATCTAATTTTTTTAACTCTGTTTCCTTTAAAAAAAAAAAATTATTTGTGGAATTATACATGTATTTTTTCATTTTAGTCTATACACTTCAAAAAAAAAATATTATTTTTCCTTTTTATATAGTATTAATATTTTATTCATAATTTTAAAAAAAATAGTCAACAGAATAGTCAGCATATATGAAAAAAATTTATATATTTTCACTTTTTACCTAATATAATTAATTGCATCAAATTAGTCTTGAGTTAAAAATTTATTTTTCTTTAATATATGTAATTCAGAGTTTAAAAAAATGAGCCTGTATTTATCTAATTTGTTTAAAAGTCTATAATTTACAATTTTTCATTTCAAAATATGTTTTCAGGGAAACTCTTAACTTGATATTTTCCCACTTTAAATAAAGATATATTTCTTTAACATCATTTATAATACCAGAACATTAATTTACGTTATACTCAAGCGATTTTTTTAAATTATCAATATTTCCAATCTTAGACAAAAATTAAACTGAGCAGTAAAACCTAAAGAAGGCCAAATTATACAATAACACTATAATAAATAGATTTTAATGTAAATATCAGTACCACATCAAACTTTTCCCATGCTTTGTAGTTAAAACTTTTTATTCTCGCAGAATCATCAGATTTCTTTTTATCTTTTTTGTGTTTGCTTTTCCTTTTAGATCTTGCTAAAGTATTTCTTACTGGAGGAATGTTCTAAAAACATAAAAAAAGTCATCATCAAAGATTTATTAATAAAATTGAAAAATAAGTTTTTTAATGAAAAAAAATTTACATTAGATTCTCCTAAATAGAATTTGCATCTCTAAAAGTATACAAGATAGTAACATAGAGTATGAAATATTAATAATTTACTATAACCAAAGAGAGAATGAAAACAAAGTTTCATTTATCTCATGTTAACATTGTTATCATGGAGAATAGAATCGTACATATTTTCTACTGTATAAGTCAACATATCTTTACACATAACAAATAAAAACAAAAAGTATAGAAAAAAAAAACAATTTGAAAAAAAATATGAAGATTATTTTCATGCACGGTAAAATTTTTCAGCTGATAAACTAAAATCCCATGTGTGAAATATACCAATAAATGTACTGGCGTATTTACTGCATGGGATTAGTATTGATGAATTCNATTTTATAGGATATATTTTAACTAAAACATACCCGAAAAGATTTTGGTGTTGTAACCTATACCAAAATAAACATTTACACAAATAAAATGCTACAAATTAAAAAAATAATAATAAATTTTAAAAAAAGTAAAATTTTAAAAAAAATAATAATTAAAAAAAAACAGAAGATAATATATGTGGATGTAGCTGGAAGTTACTGCCAGGCAAAACTAAAAAAACAAAATTTATAGCAAATACATGGGCGGTGGGAGTTTTGATGAAAGCGCAAGCATGGAGTGATATGGGAATTCAGAACCTAATGTAAATAAATTGCAAACAAGAAAACAACGTGAATTTTCCCACTTATATTTCATACTTTTAAAACCATTTAGAACAATAGTTTACTTTGCTGAAATAGTATAATGTAAGTGATACAAAATTATTGTAACTAGAATTTAGTTTTTAATTAATGAATTATTAAAATGTCAGCAATGGTACACACTAAGATAAATCAATCAATATTTCACTTTCAAAACGCTTCACAAAATTATTCCTAGAGAAAGAATATTGTTTTGAAGAAAGTTGAAGCAAAAAATTTTTAGAACATTGTTTATTAGACTTTGTTAAGATAAACGAGAAAAAATATTTGATATGATTTAAGAGAACAGGTTAGGATAGAATGGTACGTTAATCATCTTACTGAATATTAAAAATAAATATCTATTAAATCATTTCTGAATAACACCAGGTTATGGAGTTAACTTAATGATAAAACAGAAATTTTCATCATAATCTATAACTTTAACTAATGACGAAACAATGCAATGCCCAGTTCTTGATGTGGATATCATCTTCAGATACCATGGCTTGGGTATGAGGATCTACCTATACTTTCTTAAATAGTGTCTACCTATTCTGAATTAACTTCATTGAAAATATTTTAATATTGATACTTGTTATTCGATATGAGTTGTAAAAATTATATTCTTCAATTTGGTCTGTTTTCTACATTTGTTTTTTTTTTTTTTTTTAATTTTTAACATGTTACAGCCGAATTAATGCCAAAAATTAGGACAACTTTTTTTTGGCACAAGTCACAAAAATCTTTCCTTGGTAAGCCCCCAATATTGACTTCATCATTACAGATGAATCTCAGACTTGTGCCAATAGCAAACTTTACTTGAGATATTACCAGATTGTAATCTGCTAGTGCCAATTATAATCCCTAAAGGGATTTTAAACTCGAAAATAGTTTTAAAAATTAGTAAAACATGTAGAGGGGGTCAACTCGAACGGTCCGATTTGTAAGAAACTACAAATCGAACCGTTCGAGTTGGCCCCTACAAATCGAACCGTTCGAGTTGGCCCCCTTCTATGATTTTTTTTAAAAGTTCCCTACGTAAAACAGCATGGAGGTTGCCAAAACTTAACTATTATTTTGGTGTAAATACGGATTCCTATACTATGTACTACAAACATGTTATCTTCTAAATTATTTTAGAATAGAACGTAAGAAAAAGAACATTTGAGAAGCTTAGCTCCACTTAGCTAAATTATGTTCATTACTTTATAAAAAAAACAGTAATATATTTCAGTATACTCAAATATGATTAAAAGTAGTTGAAAATATTTTTACATCTTCTTCAGTTATNAAAAAAAGATAAGACAGAAAGACTAGAAAAAAGATTGCAAGACAGAAAAATATTGCTCGCTAAAACCGGGTCTTGCTCGTTAAAAGCGACTTCTGTTCCATAGATTTAACATTGATCCAACCAAATATTCTCGTTTCCCTCGGTAAATCAGAGTTCTCGTTATAAACGAGTTCGACTGTACTTGTTATACGATATGAGTTGTAAAAGTTATATTCTTCAATTTGGTCTGTTTTCAACATTTGTTTTTTTTCTTCATTTTTAACATGTTACAGCCGAATTAATGCCAAAAATTAGGACAACTTTTTTTGGCACAAATCACAAAAATCCTTCCTTGGTAAGCCCCCAATATTGATTTCATCATTACTCATCTCAGACTTGTACCAATCTCAGACTTGTACCAATAGCAAACTTTGAGATATATCCAGATTGTTATCTGCTAGTGCCAATTATAATCCTTAAAGGGATTTTAAACTCGAAAATATTTTTAAAAATGAGTAAAACATGTAGAGGGAGCCAACTCCGATTTGTAGGAAACTACAAATCGAACCGTTCGAGTTGGCCCCCTTCTATGATTTTTTTAAAAAGTTCCCTACGTAAAACAGCATGGAGGTTGCCAAAACTTAACTATTATTTTGGTGTAAATACGGATTCCTATACTATGTACTACAAACATGTTATCTTCTAAATTATTTTAGAATAGAACGTAAGAAAAAGAACATTTAAGAAGCTTAGCTCCACTTAGCTAAATTATGTTCATTACTTTATAAAAAAAAAAAACAGTAATATATTTCAGTATACTCAAATATGATTAAAAGTAGTTCAAAATATTTTTACATCTTCTTCAGTTATCTTGAGTAGTTTCAATTCTTCCTCTTTTTTTCTCATTGCCTTTTCCCAACTTTCTAAATCTTTCAAATAATTTTGAAGTTCCTCAGAGTTTTCTCGAACTTGTTGTTGAATTTTAAATGAATTTTCGACACTCATTATATCTTAAGATGAAAATTTCGCACGTACAAAGAAATTCAAGAAACAACTGAAAACTGTAGTTGTTTTTGTTTGTTTAAAAACAAAAGCAATGCAATGTAAAGACAGTTAAGGTTACACTGTGAAAAATGATTGGTAAAAATATTACATGCTCAGTTATTAGTTATGTCATCTAAATGAACGCAAGTTGGCAGTGATTTACGGACCCTTGATGAAGCAAAATAGGTGGACTTCTACCTCCTCACCATAAAGAATAAAAATAAATAAATTACGTGTTTCCATTCGCCGTGTTCATTATAAATTGTCGCTTCTGCAAAATCTTTTTTTTTTTTTAAAAAGTTTATAAGTGAGTACAATTTCTTAGTTTCTAAAATTTTGCTAATTTGAATGCATGCGGCTGATTTTTTTTAATACTGTTTATTTTGTATATCAACTGTAATAGTTTACCCTGTTTAAAAATAAAGCAATACATTTTTATGTGCACAATCGTAATAATAAAAATAAACGTGTTAAATACTCTCCCATCCAGCAGATGTTCCCATATAGATGCTTGCTTATGCTGCCAAAATTGCCATGTGAAAGTCAAACTACGTGGTTATTGTGCTTGAAATAAATGTATATAAATAATATCTATGCATAGTAGCTTCTTTCGAGTAAGCTCTATTGTGGTATTTTTTCCCCTCTCCAGTTTTGGCTTTCATGTAATGGGTTATCTCTAAAACTTGTAAAATTAAGCAATCTCATATTTTATCCTTTAAAAGAAAAACTTATGTTGTTTCCATGTGTTGAGTTATGTTTTTAATCCTTAAATTGATTTTTTAATAAGCTAAAGAGGTTGAAACTTAATATTGGCAATCAAAATGCACTATACCAAAACTCTCTACATTCTCTCAATTATGATACGTTAATTTCTCTCTTTATTTTCAAATAGATTAAGCCCTTTTAAGTTAGGAAACTAAATGAAACTTAAAACTACATCGAACATAGTTCTAAAAGAAAGCAACGAGTAAATTTAAAAAATATATTTGTGACAATTAAGTACGAAAAATATTAAGAAAAGAGAATATATCATAGTACATTCCTATACAACTGAGGAGAGGGAAAGGGAGAAGATCAAGACATGGAACTTGTCTTCTCACATGGCGCATTCAATTGTGGGGTCGCAATTCATATGTTTGACTTCTCTTAAGTACCTATCATTCACATATATATGCAGACCAAAAGAACATATTATTGTAGATACATCACATATGTTTGTAGACCTTAAGATTATGACTGTGCTACCCCAAACCCTATCACACATCAATAGGTATGTATCTGTAAATGAACAACCAATCAGACAAAGAAATAATAATACACAGAATAAAATTAATAAATAGAAATGTTCACTTGCAGTTTTTCAAATCAAATAAAGACAAAAATTAAGGGAAAGGAGATATCATTAAGAATAATTATTTTTGTATTTGAATCAAATTTGGCACGAATTGTGATTTCTTTAAATATTACAAACTAAGCAGTGAATAATTGTTATTTTTGTTCAAGCTTAACATCCTAAAATTTTAAAGATAAATTTTAATTTGTCAGCCGGATATCCAATGAGGTGTAAATTAGTTTAAATCCGAATGCATGAAAGAAAAAAAATTCTTGCTAGTTTCTCTGGCAATCAAGTCTTTCCTCAGTATTGGTATACAGTAACTATATATTCAATTTTTAAAAACACTTGTATTCAAATAAACATGAAACTAAATGGTTGTAATTGTAGTTTGTTTATTGTGAGCAAATAATTTTAAATACAATGGATAATAATTGTTTAAGAGTTAAACAACTCTCTTACCTACTTTTAATCTATAATTTTATTTACTGATTGTCTTTCCCAAGATGCCCCCATTGGGGTGGAGTTAAATTAAAACTTATTGTCTAATTTAATTTACAGTAATTTAAATAATTCATCCTTCCATTATTTCTTTAAAAGCTTCTTTTAAAAGAATCCCCTCCAAAAAAAAATATATTTCAGGAAAATATTTTAGACTTATTTTGTTTAAATTATGATAATACTGATTTGATACATACAGAACAACTGATATATATATTCAATACTAAAGCATGTACCAAAGAAATGCTGATAAATGTAGAAAACTGTTTGGTTGTATTCAAGCATTTCAACTATATTATATTTTAATTTCTCAATTTTATCAATTTTTTTATCAGTTCCCCTCTCCTCCCCCCAATTTGAACTGTATGAATTATTTTTTAACTATTTTCTAATTACAATAGTTTTTAAATAGGAATTAAATATTGAAATTTACTTCCACTTCGATTTTACCAAAAATTAATTGACTATAAAATTATTAAATTTTTGTACAAAAGGAATTCTTTTAATCGATTAAAAATTTATGAAAATACATATATTATAACACCACATAATAGTATCGAAAAAAACTAATAAAACATATGATTTACAATTGCATCTGTTTAAAAAGTGAACTTCTCTTCTTCGCGTCCTATTTATCTCTCCTTGCGTAAAGTAGAAAAGTTTAGTTTCTAGCCTAAAATTCAGCATCAGTCCTTGTGAAAAGATCTTGCAAAAAAAAAAAGAAAGAAAGAAAGAAGTCCATGTGAAAAAATTATTGAAAAGAGATGTAAGAAAACCCTTTACTCCTTTCCATTTTTTAGCTAATATTCTGAATCCAAAATACAATAGAAAAAGAAGACTTTCTAAATACATGAAGAAAGAGGCAGAGGANAAAAAAAAAAAAAAAAAGAAGAAGAAGAAGACAGAAATCCATGTGAAAAAATTATTGAAAAGAGATGTAAGAAAGCCCTTACTCCTTTCCATTTTTTAGCTAATATGCTGAATCCAAAATACAATAGAAAAAGAAGACTTTCTAAATACATGAAGAAAGAGGCAGAGGATTGGATTTCTATGAAAAGTGCTGAATGGCTAATTCTAGTGTTGTGTTTCAGAATAAAAGATCTAGTGTGTACCCACACTCATTATTTAATGAAAGTGTGGTGGAGAAAACAAAATAATTGCCCATTTTATGATTCAATTAGCTGGCTGTCCAGCAAGCTCAGCAGCTATTGAATGCAGGTTTTCTACATGTGGAGTTTGGTCCAAACTGCGAAACAATTTAGGTCTCGAAAAAGCTTGTTGAAGTTTATAAGCATTTAATGAGTAAAGCAGAACCAAAAGAGACTGTTACAGAACTTTTAACTAAATATGGTATTCATTTTATTTTTACTTTACCGATATATCATTAATTAATATAAATTACAGAATTTTCTTATAAAATTAATATGTGTTATTGAGATTAAAATACTTTGGTGAAATACAAAGAGTGTTCCATTTTTGCTATGTTAACATATTTTATATTCTTTAAAATATAATATATTTCCATAAAAGAAAAATTTCAAAAATGCATTAACATACCCTCCAACTTATGAGGATTTTGAAAATAATTCTTTCTAGTGGTAGCGAACCAAAGTAGAAATTTTTAAAGCAAATGGATCTCTCATAAAACTTTTATCAGAACTTAAGAATCTAGCCATATGGCCTGCACTTTTATAAGTAATAGTGGACCGCTAAAATTAATTTTTTTTAAATATTAAGACATTAATTTTGCTACCGTCTGAAAAGAAGATTTCTGAAACTACGGAAATTCCGTAGCAGTTGGAGGGTATGCATTAAACATTTTTTGCTCATCCCTTTAGCATGTAATCAAGATTATTTGCTTAAAAATGATTAAATAATTGAGAAAAATATTTAAAAATGTATGAAATTACTATAATAACTGTAGAAAGAAAGACAGACAGAGAAAGAAAGAGGTTGACAAATTAACTCCTTTTTTTGTCATTTCTTAAAATTCCCACTTGGGTTTTATTAGGCCTTTAGAAAAGAAAAAGAAAAAATTGGGGGGGGGGGGCAATTAGGTGGGTAGACAGCCGTGCTTAAAGATTCTTATTTGTGCCATAGTACATCTCCCTACTTGCATCATCTGGTTATAATACCAGGGGTCAGTCTAGGCTTTTCTGAGAGGTACCTATTTTGTGAAAAATTGAAAAATATAGTATTAATAAATCCATATTTTTGTGTTGATTTTTTGTTTCTTAAGGGATAAAAAAATAAAATTTTATGAAAAAATATTTTGTGAAACTACCGTTTTTCCTACAGTTGAATTTGTGAAGGTACCACTAAACGGTAGTAAATTCGACCTGGACAGACCCCTGAATACACTCTGTGTCAGTTTTATTCCTGTGTTTTCGCAGCTGCGTAGATTCTATATTTGTGTCATAATATCCGTTATGTTCTGTAGAATTTTTATTTGTCTGAATAAATTACTTTGGTAATAAATTAACTCTGCTTTTTCTATCTTATGGTGCTCAGCCAAAATTTTGATTTTCAACAAAAGTTTTTTTTTATTCTTTTGTTAGTGAAGTTTTATTTATTTTTTCAGTAATGACTATTCTTTTTGGAAAATCTGATGCAGCTGAAGAGCATATACCATTACCCGAGTCATCAGATGATGATGATGATGATTCTTCATCAGAATTAAGTGAATTGGAGCATGACATGAAAGATCAATTAAATGATATAACAGACTCCGATTCAGATTATTTGCTTACAGATCCCGATGACGAACCTCCTGAGGCTCTATCTTTTAAATCTGCTCGTGAAGCAACGTTGGCACGAAAGAAAAGAACTATTGAAGTTATAGAAATAGATAAAGACGAGAAACGAAGAAAACGAAAGGAGCTTCATGACCAATATATGCTACAAAAAATCGAGAAGGTATTGTTTTATTTTTATAGATGACTATAAATTCTGTATCATTTTTAATTGTTTATATTATAAAATTTGTTTATTTATTTTGTATTTTTTTTTATATGAGCGATATTATTGCAGGAACAGTTGTACAAAATTGTAAATTCTAGTTTCCTTTTTTAAAGCGCAATTTATCATGGCTCATAAATAAAACATTTGTGAGTAGTATTTTAAATTATTATACAGTTGAACCTGTCTATCCCGAACCTCTTTATCTCGAAAACCTCTATATCTCGAAATTTCTAAAATTCCCTACATTTACTGTCTAAAATCAATGTATTTTCCATGCTTATGTTGAATTTTTTTTCATCAAAACCTCCGTTTCTCTAATTTCTAATAATGGAGCACAAATGTCAAAACTTTCTTTATCAGTAGAACTCGTAGATAGAGATGAATTTCGTGGATCCACAGGAAGTAGGGATGAACAGGTTGGGGATGTTTCTTGGAATTTCAATCACTATCCCTGCACTTCCTTAACTAGAAAGGAATACAATGATTCTAGCAGTAAGTGAGGGGTTAATGAGTAGTGACCATGTGCTTTTCAACATAGATAAGAAAACTAAGAATGGAAATTCATTTTGATCTCAAATTTTCAACCAATGGGTCAAAGGATAATTAAGAGTTTTAAAGTGAACTATAGAAAACAGTTGGTATGCAAACTTGTAGATGCCCAGGAAAATGTTGGCTATGAGGAATTTGCAATCTTTTTAACCTCGAAAAAATAATTGAAACAAATAAGGTTATACGTCAAAAATCTTGGAAAAATTATTTTCAGTGTTAAATGTATGTTAAAAAAACTGTTATGTAAATAGATGTATGTGATATAATTAATTTAAAGAAATGTCTATATTTTTCAACTGAAAACAATTAAAGCTTTTTTAATAGAATTTCTTAATTAAATTTAATTTTTTAAAGTACCTGTATAACTCGAAATCTCTTTATCTTGAATTTTTCACCTTTCCCGTGGGATTCGCGATAAACAGGTTTGACTGTATATCTATATTCAAAGCAGTCAAAAGAAAATTTTGACTAGTTTATCAAAAAAAACTAATGGATGGAAAATTACCCTCCAAAAAATTCAATATTAAACTTCGAGAAGTAGAAGGTCATAACATAAAGATTGAGAATCACCAGACAACTCGAGACCAAAAATTTCATCACAGGCTGTTAGAAAACTTTGTTTTTGTTACACATTTGAACTTATGTTTCTATTTACTTGAATTATCCTAATTTTTTGCTTCCTATATTATTACTATATGTGTTTACTATATTTTCATATGATTATTGTCAAATATTGTGTACAAGCAGGCTCAGAAATATTTGTTTACAATTCAATAGCATTTTCATGGACCATATGCAACCAACTTGGAACATAATTTAGTAATATGGTTTGGAAGTCTATGTGCTAATTTGATCAGATTGTTTTTTCCCTGTATATTTTAATGCTTGTATTGATATCTATCTATATCTTTTGATGCCTTTCTTATGTCTTATATCCTTTGTGGATACTGATCTATTAAAAAAGACCAACACACCTGTAAAATATGTATTTAGAAATTTGGATTTGAAGCGTTTATCACGATCTCAGATTTTTATTTCATCTTTAAAAACTAAGCCAGATTAGTCATTTTTCAAGAAAATTATCCAGAACATGGCTCAAAAACATCATCAAGGCTATATTTTGATTTTTAAATAGAATCTTGTTGATAGGGTTGAAAAAAATCAGAAATCCTTTCTTTCAACCATGAATTTGGTGATGCAGATAGTCATTTTGTGGATATAGTGAGGGAGGGTAATTGTGTCAAAATCGTCTCAGAAGATTATTAAGATATGAGAAGGGATTTGTCGAATGGCGTCAGTGCAGCAAATGCAATGATATAACGTTATTGATAAGAATTTAAAATTTTTAACATTTTCATGGTTTGCAGTGTTAACAATGTAAAGTGAACTATCTTGAAATCGTCTGCACTGAATATTGTTTCATTAATATTAAATCATTTTGTTTTATTTATAAAAATTTAATAATTTCCTTTATACATACAAATTTGATTTTGTCTTTTATTGTAGCGGCAAAAAATTGAGTCTAAGTTGCTACCTGAAAATGTGATTGAAGAACTGAATGATCAACCAGGCTTAGAAACTGCTGCCTATAATGAAAAAAATAGTAATGTTTACTTAATTTATTTTTCTTTTAAATTATTTTGAATATGTACTTAGCAGCCTCTAGAACTAATTTAATCCAATATTATTGAACTTCTCAACAAAACAAAAATTTAACTTGTTTCTCTTTCTTTATACTTTTGTTCTAAACCTATAAAAATGTGTGTTATTAATTGTTTCACATCTATGATTAACTATCAGGAAAGCCTTTCTTGCCTCCAAAACTTTGTTAAAAACAGAAAAAACTATAATTGAAATTGTTAATCAATTTGACCTATTATTGCTTCATATGCAAATAGCAAATTTTAATTTTCTATCTTAATTTTTAATTCCAATACATAAATTATATTAATTAAATCAGATACATTGCAACTAACTAATGGGGAAAAATAATAAAAAATTGTAAATAATAAATTAGAATCTTTTATACTTAATTTTTTTATTTATTTCCTAACTCCATTACAATCATATTTTTGTCACATTTCAAATCATATTTTTTGTGTAATGTAAGAGTACATTGTTAGATTACATAGTATGAGATTAGTTGTATTTAAATTGCAATATTTTTCTTATAATTTGAGAGAAAGAAATTTGCAAGCTAGCATCGCATTTGCAAATGTGTCCATCCATCAATACTTTATTGAAAAAGTATTTTCCAATTTTTTTAGTTGTCTTCTCAAAACCTCTAAAAAGGTAGACCATAACTGGGGTTTCAAGTTTGTTACTAGAAAAAAGGACTAAAATTTACGGATGGTTTGAGAAAAATTTTAAACTCTTCAAATAAAAAAAATGTGTTTGCTCTGAAACACTACACTGAATCTGGTACAAGTAATAAAAGCTTCTGAAAAACCTGAAGAAATTGTAATTTATTTATTTTTTTTTTCGTTTCTGCAATATTTGTATTTATTTATTTATTTTATTTTCAAATTATCAACGTTTTGGCACATATTATTGTACATTGTTCGTCAAATGTTTATTTGCAGACAATTCAACATGTTTTTTAACACTAAGGATTAAGAAATCTCATTGTCCAGTGTACACCTTACCCCTTTAATTAGGATAGAAAAGCTAAACTTTTTCTTTCTTTTGTAATCTTTTGGCACTATTTTAGAGTGGCATTATTTTAGAGTTAAAAGTAATATTTAGACTGCCTACCTGACTGATGAGAATATGGTCAACTTTTAAACTATTTTCTTTTTGTTTTTCTATTGCTTTATTCTCCTAAATGTTTTATCATTTATGCATTAGGAATTTTGATGCCTTAAAAAACCACTAGTTGTTATTTAAATGTTAGTAAAAGGAAAAAAATCCAAAAAGCTTCTTATTTTAAGCAATTTTTGCACAAATCTTAGCAATTCCAAAAATTTGCAAAATTAGATTTAAAAAAAAAAGACATTAAAATTTTGCGGAAATTTACGTTGTGAGAAACTTGTGAGCAGTTGTGAAATTGGTATCTAATTTTGTTTCGAGAGAAAAGATGTTTCAAAGCTTGTATTATATTATGGCATGTTAAAACAATAAAAATCGTACTGTGATGATGAAAAGGAAAATGCAACAGAATGTTTAATAATTTCTTATTTTTATTTATTATTAGTTATTTAAATTTTTTGGAATATTTATTTGCAACATAAAGATACCTCAAATTCCACACCTTATCTCCTGCTTAGGACTTGAGAGGAAAGGTTTGAAACAAGGAACTTTTCTTGTTTGAGGTTTTCTAAAGATATATAAACTCATTTTGAATAAGCAACAACAACATAAAGACTGGCAACTAGTATTTTTTTTCTTCAATCAAATAGATGATGGTTCTCCATGATGAACTTGACACAGGTCATTTTATTTCCTCTAAACAAAAATTTTATTCTATTTGATATTTGTTAAAGGGGTATGGTTATTTTTCACTCTTAATTAAGTAATTTTATAAAAGTGTGTTTGAAATTGTTCCTAAAATACCGCATGATCAATGAATGGGTATTAAACAGATCAACACAAGTTGCCATAAGAAAGTACCATTGATTCCTTTTAAGAGTATATCACATAATTGTAGTTCTAGTATGAACAATTAGATCAAATCTAATTTCATTTAACTTGTTTAAAACAATTATTATGAATAAACATTTATCACTATTCTGATAAATTGATGTTTTTTATTAAAATGGTTTTTTACTTATAAGTGTTTTTTTTAAAATTATCTTAACTTATTAGTTTTTAACTATTAATTTAAATATCATTATCAGTTACTTTAGACAAGAAGGAAGAAAAAGAAGAGGAGGTTGATGCTGAAGTTGTTAAAGAAGAAATTATTGAAAAACATGGGTGAGAAATGTATATTATATTTTTATTGAGAAAAAAAACAATACATCTTTACATTTGTGGAAAAATGGTTTTAAATCTTACTTTTTATTACAGTTTATTAAAAAGCATAAATTATTAATTGCCTTGAAAATACTGGGGGAGATAAACGAATATATAAAAATAATTTACTTATTACCAATGGATACTAAATTTAAACTCATAGATCTGAAAATTTCTTAAATGGATCCATCAATGTAGGGAAGTGTCATGTACCCCCGCCCGTTGTCAATTTCATATGTGTAGAATATATTTTCAAGTCAATGAACCATCGGACATTAATTGTTCTATTTAAAATAAAATCTCAAAATTTCAAGTATTTATGCAGCTGGTAACATGGTAAACAATAGTTTTGAAAATATGTTGAATACAGTAGTCATGAAATGAAGAAAAATCGGTTGAATTTTGTGATAAAAATGATAAATGAGTTTATCTATTGTCAATACATTGGTCATTTTCATTTACACTTGAAAAAACAGTGAAAAAAAAAAACAATTTTTGTAACTGGGCGGGGCTACCCAACACATTTTGAAAAGAGCTGAAAAACATGTTTTTTCACATTTCTATTTTTTTAAAGTTAAACTATTCTTTTTTTGGTTTATTCTTTTTTCATTATTTAATTAGATGATAAAACAATAGAAACATACAAAAATATTGATTATTACTCAATATTATACAGAAATATAAGCAATACTCCTTAAGTGGGCGGGGCTACCCAACTCTCCTCTACTTAAAAAATTAAAGTTAATATTAAATACTGTGTTAATTAAGTTGAACAGAACCTTCTTCTGAAGTTACATTAATAAAAGTACAATTGACTCTTGATATAACAACCACTATAGTCTAAAGGAAAACTTCAGGTCTGTGGAATTGAAAATGGTACCTTATGTGTTGATTACTTTAAGGGAAGGGCTGTTATTACAGTGAAGGGTGTAATTTGCATATTTTAAAACTGAAAATACATCATGAATGAATTTGATTAAAATTTTTCTAAATGATTCCATTTATTGTTCAATTTGAGCTAACTACAAAAAACAGAAAAAATTGGAAACTTTTTTAAGATATTTTTTCTTCAATTTTTAATACCATTTGGCATTTTATTTATTTTTTCATAGGTTCAAAGTCATTTTGAAGAAAATAAAGCTACAGATTAAGTGCCTTATATTTTAGGCTGTGTATACAATATTGCCATGAAGAGTTATCTGGGCAAATGAACAAATAACTTAAATATTTTAAAGTTATTAAACTTTTTTTAATAAAATCATCAATTAAGAGAAATTTTTCAACCTTGAAAAAAATTATCAAAATCAACAAATAATTCTTGATGTTTTCAAATTTTTATGAGCCTAAATAATGCAGTGTAAATGTAACTTATCAAATATTAAAAAACTTGATCATAAATGCTTTTCATTTTCACAAACTGGGGCTTTTTCTTTTCTTGACATCTTGCAAAAATTTCAAAATTACCATTAATTCAGAAATCAAAAATAAATGTTGGCATTTTTATATGCTCTCATTTACCTAACAAATGAAGAAAAAAAAGCTTCTATTGTATTGTATTGTATCAATACTTAATATATCTTTGTATTCTTTATTGATATTAGCGTGTATAAATACATTTAAAAGATTTTAAAAATTGTACACAAGTAAAAATATGCCTATATGCCATCATTAGAAAAGATATGTAAATAAATTTTGAATTTGACAAAAATTTATATCATGCATATTGTGTAAATTAGTATTGTATGTTCATTTGATTGTCTATTTTCTGTTTTCCAACTTTTAGGCTGTTCTTGTTTGAGGTTGTTCTTAATGTTAGTGATTTTCCTAGCAATCTTAATGCAGTTCTCTGTGGAAAAGATATAAATTTTAGGAGTGATTTATTACATAACCACTAAAAAATGAGAGTTCAATATGAAATTTTTTATACAATTTTACATCAAGTTTACTATACTCTTTCTGATAGACCCAATATTACTTTATCAGAAATCATGTTTATACTTCTTACAGTGTTTTATTTCTCAGTTATAATAAAATTAAGCAAATTTTTTTGAAATTCTACTTAAATCACTAACTGAAAATAATCAAACTTATCTTAATTTATGCTTAAGAATCGAATAATTTTCTCTTACTTAATAAGGTGTCTAGTGTGGTTAATTCTAATAAGTTTGCCAAATAAATTATATAGCATCATTTTAACACATTGTCTTTTTTAATTGAAATTTGAACATTTTGTCTTCATTTTGCATAGAAAAAGTCTAATTTGAGTTTAAACTTTTGTAATTTTTTAAAAAAAAAGTAAAACATTTTTGTTAACATTAGCATTAGGAAATGGGACAGTGTAGACGCTTGACAAAATTTTAATCTATTGTTACTCTTAAAAAATATCGAAAAATTGAAATTAAGCTAATTGTAGTCTATAAGTAAGATACAAGCTGAAACCTATTCCAACTAAGTAAAGTTTTATTCAAAGATAAACTACTACATTAGAAATCTTATTTTTAATATTTATTTTGTAGAAATAAATATTAATTTAATGGAACTTTGCTTTTCTTTTATGAAGTAGAATGACAAATCAGTCATCAAAAATTTTTAAAAGGTTATTGTTAAAACTACTATTTTAAAAACAATTAGATTCTGTAGGTAATCAATATTCTGAATTTAAAATAAAAGAACTTAAAATGTTGTAGCATTAGTTTTTCATAAGTTCTTTAACATATAGAAACAAATCCAATTTAATTCATTATTTAGGTAAATTCTATTTTGATCACTTTGTTTTTCTACTTTGCTTAAAACAATCATTTCTTGTAGCCCTACTTTGTTCAAGTGTAAAAGTTTGGCTGAGGAAGATAAAATTCGAAAAAATGAACTTGGAAGTGTTAGAACCCTTAAAGATCGTTTATTGTATAGTGGTCGCATTCGCAGAGAAAAAAGTAGTAAGTGTGCATTTATTAAATAATATTTTTTGTATTTATGTTTTTATCAATATCAAAAAATTCAGAACTTATTTGGGATTTTTTATCCTCAAAATATTAGGGATAGCCGCAATCTGGAAAGTATGGTCCCAATAGTTTAGGCTGGAAATCATTCGAAAATTTGGGACCCTTAATATTAATTTCACTTTTTGTTTATTTCTCTTTATCCAAGGATTTTTTGCCAGGAATCTAAATTTAGAGTTTTGGGAAAAATAGTTTGACTTTTTTCAAAAAACATAAATAAATTTTGTGAAAATAATTATCAAAATTTTCCTTGTGGAAAATTACATTTTTGTAAACATAATCATGATTGTAATATTTAAGCTAACAGTCACGATGGAAATATATCATATGAAATAAATAGTTTTACTCAGCTTTCAAAAATCAACTTATATCAATGCTTGATTTTCAGCAATATATTAAAATTATAAACTTAGCAAAATAATCTTTCAATAACGCATTATAATATTAAAATATAAATATATCAGGATATATAAAGTGATTCAGGGATGATTGTGTCTTGATGAAAAAAGTACTTGAAATCTTAACCTAAAAAATTTATATTTAGAGGGTTATTCTGAATTTAGAAAATTATGAATTCTAACTATAATTTTTTATGAAGGAAAGGAAATTGATTTATTTCTTTTGAATCTAATTTCATGGCATTTTATTACTTACATATTAAAATACAAATGAATTATAATCCTCAGAACTAACTACATAATTTGGCTTATTAACATTATAAGCCATATTCTTTTAAGAAATAAAAACAGGTACATTTGACAACTAACTATTGAGTTTCAGGGCTGATTGTGCTCCGGAAAAAATCCGGATTTCCGGATTTTTTGCTAACAGTGATCCGGACGTTTCCGGAGATCGAAGGTCCAGACGTTTTAAAAAAATCATTGATCACAGATGTTTCCGGAAATCAAATTTTCAAAGGTGGAACTTAAAAACACTGTTTATTTTATTTGTTTGTAAGGGAGAGCCAGATAGATACTTTATAAGCTTATATTCATGATTAATATTCATATTTTATTAGTAAAGAGTTGTTATAATCATAAACTCAAGAAAGGACATATTTGTAAATTTTAATTACTTCTCCAAGTCATCATAGGTATGTGTAAATGGTATAGGTATGTGTAAAATTTTAAATATATTTTAAGTAAACTAAGAAATATTGAGAAAATGAAAAAACCTTGTTTAAATTTTTTCTAATTTTTCATTTTAAACTATTTTTTTTAACTTAAGAAATTTTCCGGAATTTTGACTTGGGCTCACAATCACCCCTGGAGATTGTTAGATAAAGATTATTTGAACTCAGATTTAGATCATTCTTAAATAATAAATAAAAATAGCTTCAGAAAAATGATGGAAATATTTTAAAATGATATTTTAATTATTTGTGTGAACATGAAATTTAAATATTATTAATGTGCTTTAATTTATAAGTAGTATACAAAATTTATTCTTTTCTTGTTTTTTAAGCTCTGAAATAACTCTCATGAATACAAATCCTGATGTTTGATTTTAAAACACAGGAATACGAATCGCAATATTGGATTCTAATAAGGTCTACAAATCACGACTTTTGATTTTTGAATCTCAATATGCAATTTTTTACATTGTGTTATTATATAACATAATGTGTAACTTTTAAATCATGTAATTCTAAAATCTACGTTTGATATAAAAACCGTGTAAATACTAATTCCGAAATTCGATTTTTAAACCACATAAATACAAGTCGCGATGTTTGATTTTAAAATCACTAGAATTTAAATTGCTATGTTTGATTTTCAAATCGAATGGAGACAATATTTAACAAATTATGGCTTATAAGCGGCAATTAATTTACCAATTGCAATTCGTTAATCAGGTTAATACGAATATTGAAAAATTCTATTCAAAAAACATGTGAAATACAGAGTCGTGACTTACGTGGATGTTGATTGAAGATTGTGATGGTGGTAAATCATATTAATGTAATGCGTGATTTGTAGCCACCTTAACGCAAATTGTGATATCAATTTTATAAATTGCTTTCTTTAGTTTTCCCTCATCAAGATCATCAAAAAATCTGTGTTTTCAAATACAAGAAAAATCAGAATTTTCTTTGAAAATAGTTGAATTTCTGATTTTTCTTGAAACTGCTGGAGTTTTGATATTTTACTAAAAGGCAATTCCTTCGGCAAATTTTAAAAAGAATCCACAAAATTTAAGAATTTTTGTGGATGTATCTGGGCATAACGTTTGCCTACATTACGTAACTCTGCCTTTGATCTTTTCTATTCTCCTCTAATTACAATCTGTTGATGTTTTCATGTCATATTCATTATCTTGTTTCTTTCTTTCATAGCTATGTTAGAAGACTATTTTTGTCATAATTCATTTAAAAAACATTTGTTAAAGAAAATTTCCTTTTAGTTATAACAAAATGTATGTTTGGATTTTACAGATCATTACAGATTTTTGTGAGGTCCATTTAAGTAGCTTAGAATTTTGTAAAGAATCCGTTTTTAGAAATCAGAATTTTCTGGATGGTTTGTTTTTAAGAATCGGAATTTTGTGAAAGGTCTATCAATAATACCAATTTATTCCTAGGAACCTGATTTCTAGAAAGCTTTTTCGTGCACATAATAATATTATGAATAAAATTCACTTAGCCGAAAAATAGTTCTAAGTCAATTTTTTATAATCATTTATATTTATTTAATAATAGTCTGAAAAAAAATTTGTAAGATATACAAATGTTTGCATCATTTCAAACAATGTAAGTTTAAATGAAGTACAGAATTTTAAGAAAATCAGTCAAAAAAATTTTTAACAAGGTTGTATATTTAAAAACCATTAAAGGATTTCCGTTTTTAATATTTTACACTGTACATACCTAAAAATTTTAGTCTAAAATAAAAGTTGGGGAGCTATTGGTTAACTGAAGCAATCTGAAAGGAACTGTGCAAGTAAGGGGTTTGCTGTTGCTCCCTTATATTCTATATACTTTTTTCTATTAAATTGAATCAAACAATTAAAATTATGTTGTTCAATTTAACTTTTATTTTATTTTTTCAGGTAAAGATGCAGATGCAAAAAGGAAAAAACAGTTAGTAGTGAGAGGCTCAACTAGCAATAACTTCAAAAAAAGTAAAGAATGATAAAACTTATTTGTAAATATGTATAAATAAATTACTTGAAAAAGAACAGCTTCTAATTTTGTTAGTCGATTTTAACTATATTTGCTAAGCTCTAATATTTAAAAATTAGATTTTATTTAAAGCTTTATTTCACTATTTAAATATTCAGGAAATACAAATTAATGTTTGGCATTCAGAAAAAACTTTCTCTCTCTAAAAATTATGTTGCTGTTTGTTTTCTGATTAGTGCTTGTTAAAACATACATTATTGGTTTTAGGGGTGAAAACCATAAACAACTTTTGCTCCTTTTTTTTCTCTTTTATTACGCACATTATTTAAATAAAAATTTTGTTATGCTTGCCTCTTTTTTTTTCCTGTATTTTTAAAAGACTATATTTTTTAGAACTAGGATTCTAAATTTTGAAGAAAAAAATTTCTAGTTGCTTTATTTTTTCTTTAATTTATTTTTTATCAAACAAATTCTTATTTTTTTCATGTTTCATGTGTGGTATAACACTTAAAATGGGGTGTATGGTGTCTTATATGCAGTTTTCAATAAATAGACTTAGTAAACGAATAGAAAACTTTATTTAATTTATGTATAAAATGCCAAATAAAATATATAGTTTTTTATGATCTTTTCTTGTGTTTCACAATCTTGACAATATTTTATTGTGACTGTTATATAATTTTTAGATTAACTTTTCTCAACAAATGCATTTTCACACACTAGTACAAAACTTTATTATCTTTCTAGGTCATCATCCATCAGTGTAATATTAAAAAATGCACACTGAAGTGGCAATTTAAATTAAACTCAGTGATACATATTTGAGCACTGATTTAGAATAGTATTTCCAGAGTTGCCACAGAAAAAAATGAACAAAATAGTTGCTTTTAGTAGCCTAAAGCATGAAAATAGTAGCCCAAAACTAGGAAAATAGTTGTCTGAATATAATTCTAGAATTCTAGAGAGAATAAAAATTCATCAGAAATATGACTAGAATTTTGTTAATGACTTAATCGTCATATACCATGATGAATTCAGTCAAGTTGGTGGCAAATATGATAATTTTTATATAAACGGTTAATGTATATATATATATATATATATGGAAAGTGATTACTCAAATTCGAAATTCACGCATCATAATATTGTATTAAAATTTATTTATTTTTTTAAATCATGCTGAATTTCGTTGCAATAATCACTGAAAAGGCGACCGAGAAATGAAATAAGACTTACAATGGAATCTGTGCATATTTAACGATTTAAAAAGTGAAGACTCAAATTTGCAGATTAAAGTTTTCAACATTTTTTATTTTTTAAGAAAAAAAGTTCAGTGTGCTCAAAAACTATCTCACGGAGAGTAGATTTCCCACCAATTTATGATTAAAAAAAATAAAATAATAATAAACATAGCTAGGAGTACAGAAAAGTCTCCCAATAGTCACCTTTTCCTGAAAATAGTTGCTTTTTTAGCTTTTTCGGGGGGGGGGAAGTTGCCATAGTCGCCTCATGCAAAAAATAGTTGCAATTTAGTTGCCTGTGGCAACCCTGTTACTTTTACTTTACCCTGTGGTTTTTACTTTAATAAATTATATTATGTCTCTTTTATAAGTCATTCTAAAATAAATTTCTAATTGATTTTTTTTTTGTAACCCTGAATGAANTTTTTTTTTTTTTTGTAGCCCTGAATGAAAAAAAAAATAATGCTTGTTATCTGTATGTAAATATGCACAAGTGAAATGCAAAAAAAAGAATAAATAAACAGATTTATTGTATAAATATAAACTAGAAAATATCTATTAAATTGTAATTCATTTGTTTTAAATAGTGAAGAACAAATTATCTCATGAGGGATGTTGTAAAGTAACTGAAAAGTAGGCAACTCAAAAGAATTTGCATTGCTAGTTGAAGAGTGTTGCTTCCATTGCATCCATCTTCTTCACATTCACAGATTGTTTCTTTGAGATCACGATTAGAATTATAAAAGCAATCAAATTTTGGATGTTTTGTGTATCCACAGCTGCGCTTTGTTCTTGAAGAGTCTTCGTTCCCTTGGGAATGGAGGGGGGAAAGATAAATATGATTAATAAATATTTTTGAAAAAAATCTTGGGTAATAATATGTTTAATCCACAATGCTATAGACCAGGGTATGAAATATCCATTTTAAAGACACTAGCCTAACTGAAATATTTGCTCGGCACTATTTTACGTTTGTGAAAAATATTAATGAATTTTAAAATGTTAACCTATACAGTTTGAAGAACTTTATAGTGAATTATAAAAGAATGCAGAAACATAAAAGTCAAAACATGTTTACTGCAGTATAATAATTTTAAATTAAAGAATATTAAATCACTGAAATAAGCAACTTCACGTTAAATTAAGGCTAGTGTTAAACAAGGTCAGTATAATGTTATGAAATATATTAAAATTAAAACAGTCAATTAGTTTTGAAAAATTTTATATTAATTGACACATATTAATTTTTGTAAGATCTTTTATTTAAAATCTGATATTCTATTGTAATTTTTTACTACGTAATCAAAAAGGACATGTTGTGCCGAATATAAATTTTATAAAAATAATGTATATTTTTCTTTTAAAAAAATCCTCCAGTAGGATTGTAAATCAAAAACAGAAAATGAACTGGTTTTTAATTTGAACTTCTGGATCAAGTACTTTATTTTATAACCGTTGTTGAATAGTCGACCCAATTTTTTAGATATGTTCACCACCATACCCTAGTAATTAACTCAATCCAGCAGACAAGGGAACTCCTGGATCAAGTATTAGGAGAAATTTTATCTTTGTGGAGGTCTTTTTGAGGGAACTAACCCGCATATGCGTTGCATGGAGAGGAAAACTTCCCATCATTAGCCTAACGGCAAAGGGACTTTAACCCATGATCCGTCTACTACTGAGGATATTTTTTTCATATATCCTCAGTAATAATAATGAATTAGTCATAAATATTTTACTTCACCACTGTGGTCAGTGCAATCTGGGTGCGGAATTTACATCGTCCAGCCATTGATGGGATTCGAACCCAGGTGCACCTGATTGGAAGGCGAACGCTCTATCCTCAGGCAGGGCTAAAGAGAAGAGAAATACTGGTTCACTCCTTTGAAGAAACTCTCGCCGCGCCAAACCTCCGATTTTCTCCAGTGACGTCACTATGGCTCGAAACTTGCACTTTTACTTCAAGAACAGAGCGTTTGGTCTAACTAGCTCTAACTAATATTGGAGCATTCCTTTTTGCGACATATTCCAAGACATTTGTTGTTTTATAAAATGATTTTCCTCAGTTTATTGCAGTGAATTTGCAAAAATGTAAAACTATTAATGAAATTCCAGTTTGCGCAATTGCAACTTGCAAAAATTCTGATAGAAACACAAAAGGAAAAAATATAATTTTCCACGTGTTCCCTAAAGTAAGTGAACAACTATGTAAAGAATGGATTCAACGAATTGCAACCGAAATGACACAGTTAATATAAAACAGCAATACATTTATTCTATCGTTAAGAACTTTTATAAAAATTCACCATCTAAATAGAAATCGCCTTGTTACTTCAAAAAGAAAGGCAGGTGAAAAAATTAAAAATGGATAAAGTCAAAGAAAATTAAAGCGTAAATAAAAAGTATAAATAAAATATGTAGTATATAGTTAGAATTCTCCTAATTTCATAACATATTTTTCAGTGTAGTTATTCTAAATATTTATGATTTTTTTTATATTCTCTTAAAATTAAATATCGATAAATTATATTAAATTTAAATATCTATAAACAATTGTAAAATTTCAAATATCATTATGAACCTAAATTATTATTTTGTTTCAGTAATTAGCGTTTAAGGTTGATGTTTCCTAATGATTAAGTATGAACAAATTGCTATTAACGACATATTTTAAAATCAGGGATTCTAAATTTAACTTA
>NC_092210.1:41607529-41618486 GCF_043381705.1 Parasteatoda tepidariorum | reverse complement strand
TTTTTTTTTTTTTTTTTTTTTTTTTTTTTTTTTTTTTTTTTTTTTTTTTTTTTTTTTTTTTTTTTGTAAGTTCATTGGTGAAAAGCCCCTTTCAACCACTGCAGTGCTCCCAGACAGAGAAAACATCAGTTCCACCATGCGCAGTATGTTGCTGCATTTCGAGATTAGAGGGTCATTTTAGAAGTGAGGAGCTAGACTCTTGTAAGATAACAAAAATTGAAAATATATCACGAACATCAATGGGAAAATGGCCGTCCACGGGGACGTTGGATTCGAGAAATTTGTTGTCCGCGGGGAATTTTTGACCGTCGAGGACGGGCGGTTTTTCGAGCCCTGGTATACAGTGACGTCATGAGGAGAGAAATCGCAGCTTCAGCTCTAAGAGCGGAATGAACTAGCCCTTCTATTCTCTTTAGCCCTGATCCTCAGAGCCACCGCGGCTCTGGAACAGGTATTGGGAGGGATTTGGCTCCGTGGAGGACTTTTTGATGTAACTAACCCACATTTGCATTACATGAAATGGGAAACCTCCCACGGTTAGCCTAACAACAAGGGGACTTAGATCAAGTATTTTATTTTTATAACGGTCGTTGAACAGTTGACCCGATTTTGGGTTTACGACTACTAATGTTCATTTCCATAGCCTTGTAATTTTGAACCTAATCCAGAAGACAAGGGAACTTCGGAATCAAGTATTTGGAGAAATTTGCATTCATCGAGAACTTTTTGATGAAACTAACCCGCATTCACGTTACATGGAGAGGAAAACCTCCCACAGTTAGCCTGGCGGCAAAAGGAACTCTAACCCAGGATCTGTCAACCACTGAAAATATCTTACGCCAGCACTGTGCTTGGGGCGAACCGGGTGCAGAATTCGTCACTGTTTCCCAAACTTATGACTTTTGTGTATCGTTTCTAAATTTTTTCGTAACGCTGTGTACCACTAATTTAAAAATTAATGTATTTTTTACTATAAAAGAAATTGCACAAAAGTTAAAAATCACAACTGGCTGTTGATACCACTAATTATTAACTGTTAACTCTGCAAAAAAACTGCAATAGAAAAATACATAATCATAAATTTTCATGGCTAACTTTGTTTTTTTTAAAAAAAAAAAATTTAATTTTCGTTTGTTGTAAGATATGTTCCTCTAAACTTTTCCTGTACTCCTGGGGGTACGCGTACTCCTGGGGGTACTTTGGGAAGCACTGGATAGACGAACCATCGTTGGCATTCGAACCCGTGTACCTGATTAAGAGGCGAATACTCTAACCCCTAAGCCACCACAGTTCTGCCTTGTCCTATATGTAAATGTGACGTACTAAGCAAAAATTTCGGGGTTCAATTTTTTTTTTTTTAAATATGTGCATTGAGTAGATATAAAAATTTCAGCTATTGCTAAAATCCCTTGTAAACAGTATTTAAATTATTCTGATGAATATTGAATACTTACGATGTTTTGAAGTAACCGATAAAATCTCATATCTGCAAATAGTATGATTGCGACTAGTATCATTGTTCACTGATTGACATTCTACTACGTATCTGTCATCTTTTAGGACCTCGCATGCATCATCCTCTAAAGAATTACACACATGGCATTTTAGTGCTTCACCTGGAAATGATAAAAGTATTTTGAATTTGAATGGAAAACACGAATGAATAACTAAAAATCCAGCCTGTAAAGAATTTTTTTTTAGTATATATTCAGTTGAGAATTTTTAAAACTGAGCTAAATGTTTGAACTTTTTTTTAAAAAGAAGTATTTTAGTGTATCCGAGTGTTTAACAGATCTGTTTATAAATCCAAACTATGTATTATTTAAAAGGCAGCGAACAAAATATTTATAAGAGAAAAAACTATTAAAACTTGCAAAAGTTTTAAAGTATTAGACTGATTTTTTTTTAGTTTCTTGGCGAGACACCGAGATAATAGCATTTTACTTCACTACCTAGAACCCAGGGATAGCTAATCTTCCACAGTGGGAAGAAACCGCGCCAAAAGAAAGATGTTTCTTCTCACCAAAGGGGAACAAATTCTTTTTTAAAAAGAAATATCAAATATTAAAACAATTACTTTAAATAGTTAGTAGTTGCAATCTAGTTTTAAAACTTGTATTGATTTTCAAACTATTTGTTATATTATTTTTCCTCATTTTTTTTTTTACATATTATATCTATGCAAAAATTAAAACGCAACAAATAGAATGAAAAATAAATTGAATGAATTTCTTAAAATATTAAAATTACTGTATTCTCATGATTTAACTCAAATAAACATAAGAAAATCTTATCTAATTTTCCAACAGTTAAAATGTCTTAAAATTATATTGCTACTACTAAATTTACAAACCATATACTAAAACTATAAATGCCCTGCTTCAAATTACATATTAAATTCACAATCACAAATAGTACACTAATTTTTATAATTAAAAACCGTTAGGAAGGAATACCCAAACTTTTTCTAAAGTAATATGATTTTAGCTCTGAAAATTCTGTTCAAAACTTTTATAAATATTTGGAAAATAGTTCTTTTTTTTTTTGGGGGGGGAAGGAGTTAATGCGAAAAACTTTAACATTTTCTGATATCATATTATTTTTAATTGTTAAAACTGCTAGATTCTTATAATAGTTATCCTTATTGCTAAACAATTATATTGGTCATTTTTGTTTCTTCCATTCCGCTCAGTTTCATCCCTTTTACCCGATTTCTTCCATTGTCCTGGAAGAAATAGGTTTCTTCCCGACAAAATATTCGCTCCCCACAATTCGTGTAACTGGCTTAATATACCGAGTGTTAGCATTAACTATATGTTCCTAATTTCTATTAAAATCACCTGTCATTACGTTATATTACTGTTGCTGAAAAAATTATTATTAAATCAATTAGTTAATTGGAGTATATAAAATTTTCATATCAAAAACTAATTATTTGAATTGTAATTTTGCCAAAAATCTACATTTTCTTATGAATACAGATCATACGTTAGGGATATATAAAACCACATTTAGTTTTATTTTCATTTTGTAAAAACAATGAAATTTTGACTGTTTTTTTTCTTTTTCCTTAATGATATCAAGTTACTTTAATCTTACATGAAAGAATTAGTTTAAGTTTGCTTTAAAAGTCTTTGTGATATACAAAGATAATGTGAATAATGTAAAATACCCTGGTTTATTTATTTAACAAATAATAATCTTTAATAAAATAACCTTTACTAACTGATAAATGTAAAATATTTATTAAACTTAACATTTTAAATGTTACTCACTCTTTCAGATACAATTAAAAGCTTTCTACTCCCAATGTTTTCTGTTTTTAACTGAATTTAGGTATAAAATTCCACACAAGGCAAAAAACTGAAAAATATGGTAAAAAAAAATTCTAAATTTATGTAAACAGTAAACTGGTTTTTTTTTTCATAAGCATTAATATTTATAAATTTTTAAAAAAATGACTAAAATTACTTTAATATAATATAAAGACAACTCTATTAAAATGTTACAATAAATACAATGCTTCAGGAATTAAAAGGAATAATTTTAAAAATGTATGCTTCTAATTGGATTCAAGATTTAAAACTGAAAATTATAGTAATATTTATGGTTTCGTTACCTTCTCTTTTAGCTTTGTTAGTGATAAGGGTCTTTCATGTATTCTCCAATTTTATTCCCTTTCTACAATCTATTTTATGCTCAATTTCTTATACTTCTTTTAATGAATTTGTAAAATTGTTTCAATTATCTTTGAGACTCGCTATTCGTTAATAAAAAATGTGTCAAATTAGGAATTAAAGTTAGTGCTAATTATCTCGGTTATGATTTCATTTTGGTTTTAAAGAAATTATACCCAGAAATGTATATTATAGTCAAAGCAAATTATAGTATTGTTAGATTGTGGTAGTTGCGAATTAATTTCCAAAATTATAACTTAATTCTTTTTAAAAAAAGTTATGATTAATACTACAAGAAAAATTTCTAGTTTATTCCATTTAATTTTAGTTTCTATATGCACTTATAAGGACCTTCCTATGTAAAATTTTACTATGTGAAGTTTTTTACACTCGATTTTATGAATTAATAATAGTTGAGTTACATGTTCTACCTGATCGAAGTTGTGATATGAGCAAGCATAACGATTTGAAAAGAGTTGCGCATGCCGTTCATGAGCAAGGAGCACAACCCCCAAACACATGAAAAATAAATTTTTAGTTGTTTGACTAACAAAGGAAATATACATCTCGAAAATTCCTATTAAAGAGCAGGTTTAAAAACCATATAGAGGGTACTAATTAGCCGTCTGATCTGAATTTAAAATATGCCACATTAAAGTTTCAGTTTATTTACTTTTAAACTAGCAAAACCTTTCCAGCTGTTGCGCATTTGTGGTGTAATGTTTAGACTGTCTACCATCTATCAGCGAGTTTCGGTTTCCAAATCCCAGTTGCGACAAATGAATTTTATCTCTAATTTTCTTTTCTAAAAAGGTAAATAACTATTTGATGTGCTTTATTTATTTATAATTTTTTTTTTTTTTTAAAAAAAGAAAGGAATAATGGACATTTAATTTATTTTATTTTTTAATTAAAATAAATGGGTTATTTTTTTAAAAAAATTTCAAAATTTAGATTTTAATTTTAAATTACAAAATTTTTTAACTTAATTTTTAGAAAAAAAGCTTACAAAATTTTAATTTACAAACTTGTTTAACTAAACATTTTAATTTAATTTGTAGTTTACAATTTTTTTTAAGATATCCGTATAATTTAATTAAAAAATAAAAACAAATTAAATATCTTAATTTTCTTGTTTTTGAAAATTTAAAGTTTTTTAAAAAATAATAATTTATAAATTGAATGAAAAAAAATTATTAAATAGTTTTAAATCTTTTTATCTTAATTTTCTTGTTTTAAAAATTTAAAGCTTTTTGAAAAATATTAATTTATAAATTGAATGAAAAAAAACTATTAAATAGTTTTAAATCTTTTTAGGAAAATAGTTTTAAATATTTTTATCAGATGGGATTGGAATCCTTGATCCCTCTGGTAGACGGCGAATTGCCTAATCATTACACCACGATTACACATCGGCTGTTAACTTAAATAGAACATATACCTAAAGGGCAGATCTGGCAGCTAATTTGTAAATACAAAGTTTACAAACATTATCTTTAATTTAGGCTCACTTTGTTTTAATAGGAATTTTCGAGCTGCGTACAATGAGATGAGTGAGCGATAAGCTAATTGAAAGGGATTATGACATAGAGTTTCAAGGGTTTTTCAGCAGTATATTGTGGGGTCAACTAGATTTTTTAACAGTGACTTCTAGAGACCCTTGGAATTACCCTTCCTGACACTAAAACTTTAAATCTATTACTATTATTTTTGTTATGAAATAAAATTTTTGAACAGATAAAAGTTTAAATGAAGCAAAATGTTTTTTGAATAAGATTTTGAAACAAATTGAATTATGAAGTTTCAGGTCATTAAAATTTAAATATTCTTTACAATTAAGAAAAATTTTAAAAAGGACTTTGTTGAAAATAAAGCATTTTTTACCATAGCAAAATTTTTGCAAGCATTTACAAAAAAATTGGAATTGAATATTTATAAATATATGTCCAATGTGCCTTTGATAAATTAAAATAAATCAAAAAATTGCATTTAAGTAAAATTGAGTATTTGTTGATAATTATTTTGTTTTGTAATTTAAATAATTATATTTGTTGAATTAATTACAAATTAATTATATTTTTTGAAATTAATCTTACCTGTTAATATCATGGAAAGTAGGAGGACAAGAACAAACGTTAAATTCTTAAAACAAACGTTCATTTCTAAGCTTGAAATAAATGCAAAATAATTTTTTTTCCGGTCAGATTATTAACTAACAATCACACTCTTCGTTCACCAATGTCCTGTTTGCGTACTTCGTTTCTCAGTAATCACTTCTAACTCAGGAAGTGTTACTGCAGCTATAAATTCTTCAGTTTTTATTGTTCCAGTTATAATTTATGCTTTTTTTTTATGAATAGTATCCTTATATGCATGCATCACACCTGTTAAATAAAGTAATTGAAAAGCTCTCTTTTTAGCACAATAAGAACAAGCTGATGTTCGAAGTTATTAGACAGCAATGTAACACAGAATAGAATTAAACAGATGGTATTGTGTTGTCAATCAATAGCACCCTCTAAATCACATGAATCACATTCAACTAATGAGTAGTTTATGTTTATAGAGATGCAAAATATGAATCAAAAACCTTTCCCATGAATTGATGAGTTGATTCTGAGAATATTATTTCATCGAATATATTATAGATTGGATCGCAAAGAGAAAAAGCACGTCTTTTCCATAAGGATATTAAAATTTGAAAAACGTTTTTTTTCTTCTAAATTTAAATAAATTTGCGTTATGATGAACTTGAAAGGTTAAAAGCAAAAGTTTATACATACATTTAATAAGACTGGAGTTGTATCTCTTTAACGTAAGTTGCTCTTTTCTAATATTTCAATAACTGATATTTTTAACTATAGTACTTTTTAAATGTTTCTTAACACGTTGAATGCCACGCTAATTTTGCATGGCTTGCCCGTCCGGCCACAACGGTAAATATCTACAAACTAAATTTGCAAATATTAGACAGATTTTGCTAGTTTTTGAAAGGTTGAGCATGACATATATGAAAAAAGTGGTGAATTATATAAGCCTAAGAATTGCTTAAAAATAGTAGTGAATAAAAACCTATTAAATTGAATTTATTAAACCAAAAATCACAATTACTAAACTACCACTTGAAAATATTCATTCGCTGTCCGGAGCAAGTTGGCATCTCTGTGTAAACAAATAAAACTACTTTTGTGTGTTCTATATTGCATTAATTTCTTCAAACCATTTTAATAACGATAATAATATAAAAAAAGTTAAAAATTTACTCGAATTATGTGTTTCTACTAATCTTGGCTTTGCTGGTCACCGATGACCCTCGTGTCGCTACGAACAAACTCAGTGCCGGTCACCGGTGATCCCCATGGCATTCAACGTGTTAAAAACGGTTTTATAAATAGTTTATTATTGTTATTCATAAATAGTGTTGGGAATAGATAGAGTTCTCCTTCTTGTCGTTACTGTTTTGTTTTTTAACAGGTGGCCTTAAAAAATAGATAAAATTAGGGTTTACCACCTATCTACAGTTTTTTTTTCTTCTCTGTAATAGTTTTCGTGAAATATTAATCAACTATTTTTTATGTTTACGTATACATTCTTATTCTGTTTTGTTTATCTTACCTTTTAATATCCTTTGTCTAGAAAGATTTGATCCTTGAAACACAGTTGCAGGTAAATTGGGTGTTGAAAATCAAATTTATTGTCTACTAATACGTAAAAGAATTTTTAAAAAATGTATTTATAAGAAAATACGAAAAAATCTACATTGAATATTTTTTTATATATTTATGCTTATTGTCCTTCAAATAAATCAACAATTTTGTTGCTGACCGTAGAATTTTAGCAAATATAACGGTTATTGCTGCTTTTTAGCAGTTTTTATTATTATTATTATTGTAAAACAGCTTCAAATAACAGTTTTATGTAATTTAAAAAAAATAATTTGTTTGCAGATTTTTAAAAAATAGATTTGAATATATAGAACTCATAAAATAAGTTCAAACTGTAGAGAAAACATGGAAAAAAATTACAGAATAATGAAAAAAGAGAAGAAGAAAATAATTTTTAAAAAAATAATAATGAAAATCCTGAAAAAAAAAGATATTTCTTCATCAGCTCACACGATTATATCCGCAAAAAGGAGTGTTTTCTTATATTATATCAACATAGCCAAAGCAAAATATATCAATACAATAGTGTGAGGAGCATTAAAAAGAAATTTTTGAAACAAAATAGAATAGAACACATTAAGTAATAAATATCACGTAAAAAGCAGAAAATACTAAGTAAAGAAAAAAACAGAACAAAACATAAAACGAAATCTATAAAGCGAATATCGAATTCAAATGAATATTAAAATTTAAAAAACGTTTTTCTCGTAACGAACTTACTGGAATGGAAAAATTTTCATGAATTATTTAAAACATTTTCGTTATAAGATTGCCAGATTTCAAAAAATAAAGACAGAAGCGCAAGAGGTAAAAGCGTAAATAGAGGGATTTTGTTTTATAGTGCGTTCTTACTGCAGTACTGAAACGTGCTTGATTTGTTAGTTGAAAAAGAAGGGGCCCGAAAATGGATGTGCACAAGGTAATATTATACTGGATAAAAAGAAGTTCATAATTAATGAGGTAGATATTTAATTACATAATTTTAATGATTTTAGAAATTAACTTTTATTTAACTAAAAAAAAGAAGTAACCTAGAGAAAGAAACATGAATTGCCTGTTTTGCACATATTTTTAGTCATGGATTTGCACATGGTAAAAATTATATAAATTAACAAAGCAGTTTTTTAGTTAATTTATTTACAATAACATACAATTAACTCATGATTTTGTATAGAATTTAATTATTTTAATTGGGTATCCATTGTTTTTTTTTTAATCAAATTTTGAAAGAGTTTGTCTATTTGTTTTTTCGATAGATAAACATTACTACATATTCTTTAAATTCTACTCATTTGATTAAAAATGATATTTAAATAGCTGTTTTTAGAAACATTAGAATTCCAAGCAATTAGTGTATATATATTAAAATTAAAATCATTTCTTTTATTTTATAAATCAACAAATCAGATGTCTTCTTCTTTTTTGTTTCAAAAATTTTTTTTACGTGCTCCTCACACTATTCTATTGATATATTTTGCTTTGGCTATATTGATAAATATTAGAAAGCACTCCTTTTTGCGGATATAATCGTGTGAGCTGATGAAGAGATTATATCTTTTTTTTCGGATTCTCCTTATTTTTTTTTTTTTATTATTATTTTTTTTCTTTCCTTTTTCGTTATTCTGAATTCGAGCCAGCAATTTCATTTACAGGATTCGAACTGTTTTAAAACTAAAATAAATTTAATAAAAGTTATTGTTTACCTCCAATTTATTTAGTTCTCATTTGACAGTATTTTTTTTATTACAATTATTATTATTCTGTTCGCTGAGACATTTAAAACACCAAATTTTCTCATCGGACAGCAATAGGAGCGTATATTTTCTCTGCCTAACCCTATGGTGATGATTCGCCAGAAGATGTTGTTTTTTTAGCATGACATTCAATCAATTTGTAATATCCCCATCTGTTTCTTATTACTTGCACTTCAAGAAGAAAAAAAGCATTGATATCCAGACATGTGACCAAAAACCTTAGCACCCGCTGATAGTTTTATATTTCATAACCGTAGTTGAACAGTCGACCCAATTTTTAGTTTACGACTGCCAATGTTCAACTGCTAATGTTAACATGAAGTTAATTAAATACAACGCCGTATCGCACTTCGAATTTGTTAAAATATAATAATTTTTCTTCTTCGTATTTTAATTAACTTAGATTATTATTTGTTTGTGTGTTTTATTTTAACCGTGATACATTTTTATTTTGTTTACCTGGCAACTTCCATGCATAATTAGTTTTTTTTATGTTCTTCATGGAATCGTGCTTGTGTTTGTGTGAAGAAGGAAATATTCAGTAAAAAATTGAAATCTTTGTGAAAGAATCTTGTTGAATTGAATCTTGTGATTGAATCAGGGAGAATTCAAGATGTGATCAAAACAAAATTTTAAAACTGTAGGCAGAGTAGAATAACAAAAAAAAAAAAAAAAAATTAGTTCCTTGATTATCAAACTACGCGCTAACAGATGTTTCATCTGAATTCCATTTTTCTAAAAGCTGAATTAATATGAAACATGTGGTGAAAATTCACTTTAAAAAAGGAGAGTAAATAAATAAAATAAATAATACTAAAATACAAAAATAAATAATACTCAAGCAGAAAATTTAGTAATTCAAATAGAGATTGAAATGCATGAAACAGAAAAAAATATAAAATTATTTTTGTGTTAAAATATTTTTGGTTTTTTTTATTTTCTTTTTCCTTTGCTTTAACACACATACACACACACATTTACATGTACGTATGTGTCTTAAACTATTAAAAATGAAAAGAAAAAAATTCTCAGACAAATACAAAACATTAACTTCAGCAAAATTACAAAGCAATAAATATAAATTATAAAATTTATCGAGAAATTATTATCCTTACAGAAAATAAAAACTTCCTGGATGTAAGATTGAAAAAAATACTTCAAAACAAAAATTTTCTTTTCTAAAAAGCGTTTGATTTTTCTTTTATCATTTTTTATAATTAATTATTATTTTTCATTTTTATAACTTTTTATTACATTAGTGTAAGTTTTAATATTTTTTTTTCAATTCTGTATTATGACTTTATAAATTGCCTACGTTTTTAGAAATTATATTTTTCTCAGAATTTTTATAATTATATTTCCTCATATATTTACAGCTCAATATACTTAGCAGTTCTAGCGCCGATTACTAAAACTAGGTTACTTTAACTAATTATATTAATTCCACACTCATAGATAAAAATTTATATTCTTCTTGGTGTTCTAATTTGAAACGAATTAATTGCAAGACATAAGTTAATCCCCATTATCTTGTAAACACCTATTAATTATTTAAATTTTTAGTTAATGCAAATAAATTGTTCGAATGTGTATTCTGGATATTTCACAATGAAACTAAGAATGAGTTAAAAAATAAAAGACCGCGAACCCAGAATCATTTTACAAAACTAATGCTTACATTGTTCAGTTTTGCTTGCGGAGGATGACGTAGGGTAGAGTGCCTAGAGTAAAAGAGTGTGGACAAAGGAGAAACGATTCCTGATTGGTGGAAAGAAAAACTTTACCGCCGGAGGCGAGAGTGGAAAATTCGCCATTGGAATTACACGGAGTGAAAATTATCTGACCAAATCTGCCCTAATAT